>NC_135806.1:145395772-145678272 GCF_964213995.1 Mustelus asterias | reverse complement strand
GAGTCAGTGTGTGTGGGACCTGTACCCCAGTGAGAGTCAGTGTGTGTGGGACCCATACCCCAGTGAGAGTCAGTGTGTGTGGAACCCGTACCCCAGTGAGAGTCAGTGTGTGTGGGACCCGTACCCCAGTGAGAGTCAGTGTGTGTGGGACCCATACCCCAGTGAGAGTGTGTGTGGAACCCGTACCCCAGTGAGAGTCAGTGTGTGTGGGACCCGTACCCCAGTGAGAGTCAGTGTGTGTGGGACCCATACCCCAGTGAGAGTCAGTGTGTGTGGGACCCATACCCCAGTGAGAGTCAGTGTGTGTGGGACCCATACCCCAGTGAGAGTCAGTGTGTGTGGGACCCATACCCCAGTGAGAGTCATAAGAACATAAGAACATCAGAAATAGGAGCAGGAGTAGGCCATCTAGCCCTTCGAGCCTGCCCCGCCATTCAATAAGATCATGGCTGATCTGAAGTGAATCAGTTCCACTTACCCGCCTGCTCCCCATGTCCCCTAATTCCCTTATCGATCAGAAAACTATCTACCCGTGATTTAAACATATTCAACGAGGTAGCCTCCACCACTTCAATGGGCAGAGAATTCCAGAGATTCACTACCCTCTGAGAGAAGAAGTTCCCCCTCAACTCTGTTCTGAACCGGCCCCCCCTTATTTTGAGGCTGTGCCCTCTAGTTCTGGTTTCCCTTCTAAGTGGAAAGAATCTCTCCACCTCTACCCTATCCAGCCCCTTCATTATCTTATAAGTCTCTATAAGATCACCCCTCATCCTTCTAAACTCCAACGAGTACAGACCCAATCTGTTCAATCTCTCCTCATAAACTACACCCCTCATCTCCGGTATCAACCTGGTGAACCTTCTCTGCACTCCCTCCAAGGCCAATATATCCTTTCGCAAATAAGGGGACCAAAACTGCACACAGTACTCCAGTTGCGGCCTCACCAGTCCCTTGTACAGTTGCAGCAAGACCTCCCTGCTTTTATATTCTATCCCCCTCGCAATAAAGGCCAACATTCCATTCGCCTTCTTGAAGTCAGTGTGTGTGGGACCCGTACCCCAGTGAGAGTCAGTGTGTGTGGGACCCGTACCCCAGTGAGAGTCAGTGTGTGTGGGACCCGTACCCCAGTGAGAATCAGTGTGTGGGGGACCCATACCCCAGTGAGAGTCAGTGTGTGTGGGACCCATACCCCAGTGAGAGTCAGTGTGTGTGGGACCCGTACCCCAGTGAGAGTCAGTGTGTGTGGGACCCGTACCCCAGTGAGAGTCAGTGTGTGTGGGACCCATACCCCAGTGAGAGTCAGTGTGTGTGGAACCCGTACCCCAGTGAGAGTCAGTGTGTGTGGGACCTGTACCCCAGTGAGAGTCAGTGTGTGTGGGACCCGTACCCCAGTGAGAGTCAGTGTGTGTGGAACCTGTACCCCAGTGAGAGTCAGTGTGTGTGGGACCCGTACCCCAGTGAGAGTCAGTGTGTGTGGGACCCGTACCCAGTGAGAGTCAGTGTGTGGGACCCGTACCCCAGTGAGAGTCAGTGTGTGTGGGACCCGTACCCCAGTGAGAGTCAGTGTGTGTGGGACCCGTACCCCAGTGAGAGTCAGTGTGTGTGGCACCCGTACCCCAGTGAGAGTCAGTGTGTGTGGGACCCGTACCCCAGTGAGAGTCAGTGTGTGTGGAACCCGTACCCCAGTGAGAGTCAGTGTGTGTGGGACCCGTACCCCAGTGAGAGTCAGTGTGTGTGGAACCCGTACCCCAGTGAGAGTCAGTGTGTGTGGGACCCGTACCCCAGTGAGAGTCAGTTTGTGTGGGACCCGTACCCCAGTGAGAGTCAGTGTGTGGGGGACCCGTACTCCAGTGAGAGTCAGTGTGTGTGGGACCCGTACCCCAGTGAGAGTCAGTGTGTGTGGGACCCGTACCCCAGTGAGAGTCAGTGTGTATGGGACCCGTACCCCAGTGAGAGTCAGTGTGTGTGGGACCCGTACCCCAGTGAGAGTCAGTGTGTGTGGGACCCGTACCCCAGTGAGAGTCACTGTGTATGGGACCCGTACCCCAGTGCGAGTCACTGTGTATGGGACCCGTACCCCAGTGAGAGTCACTGTGTATGGGACCCGTACCCCAGTGAGAGTCAGTGTGTGTGGGACCCGTAACCCAGTGAGAGTCAGTGTGTGTGGAACCCGTACCCCAGTGAGAGTCAGTGTGTGTGGGACCCGTACCCCAGTGAGAGTCAGTGTGTGTGGGACCCGTACCCCAGTGAGAGTCAGTGTGTGTGGAACCCGTACCCCAGTGAGAGTCAGTGTGTGTGGAACCCGTACCCCAGTGAGAGTCAGTGTGTGTGGAACCCGTACCCCAGTGAGAGTCAGTGTGTGTGGAACCCGTACCCAGTGAGAGTCAGTGTGTGTGGGACCCGTACCCCAGTGAGAGTTAGAACATAACAACACGAGAACATAAGAAATAGGAGCAGGAGTAGGCCATCTAGCCCTTCGAGCCTGCCCCGCCATTCAATAAGATCATGGCTGATCTGAAGTGAATCAGTTCCACTTACCCGCCTGCTCCCCATAACCCTTAATTCCCTTACCGATCAGAAATCCATCTATCCGTGACTTAAACATATTCAGCGAGGTAGCCTCCACCACTTCAGTGGGCAGAGAATTCCAGAGATTCACCACCCTCTGAGAGAAGAAGTTCCTCCTCAACTCTGTCCTAAACTGACACCTCTTTATTTTGAGGCTGTGCCCTCTAGTTCTGGTTTCCTTTCTAAGTGGGAAGAATCTCTCCACTTCTACCCTATCCAGCCCCTTCATTATCTTATATGCCTCTATAAGATCACCCCTCAGCCTTCTAAACTCCAACGACTACAAAGCTAATCTGCTCAATCTCTCCTCATAAGCTACACCCCTCATCTCCGGTATCAACCTGGTGAACCTTCTCTGCACTCCCTCCAAGGCCAATATATCCTTTCGCAAATAAGGGGACCAATACTGCACACAGTATTCCAGTTGCGGCCTCACCAATGCCTTGTACAGATGCAGCAAGATATCTCTGCTTTTATATTCTATCCCCCTCGCGATATAGGCCAACATCCCATTTGCCTTCTTGATCACCTGTTGCGACTCATGCACAAGGACCCCCAGGTCCCTTTGCATAGTAGCATGTTGTAATTTTGTTCCATTTAAATAATAATCCAATTCGCTATTATTTCTTCCAAAGTGAATAACCTCGCATTTGCCAACGTTATATTCCATCTGCCAGATCCTCGCCCACTCACTCAGCCTATTCAAATCTCTCTGCAGACCTTCCGCTTCCTCCACGCAATTCACTTTCCCACTTATCTTCGTGTGTGTGGGACCCGTACCCCAGCAAGAGTCAGTATGTGTGGAACCTGTACTCCAGTGAGAGTCAGTGTGTGTGGATCCCATACCCCAGTGAGAGTCAGTGTGTGTGGGACCCGTACCCCAGCGAGAGTCAGTATGTGTGGAACCTGTACCCCAGTGAGAGTCAGTGTGTGTGGATCCCGTACCCCAGTGAGAGTCAGAGTGTGTGGAACCCGTACCCCAGTGAGAGTCAGTATGTGGGACCTATATCCAGTGAGAGTCAGTGTGTGTGGGACCCGTACCCCAGCGAGAGTCAGTATGTGTGGAACCTGTACCCCAGTGAGAGTCAGTGTGTGTGGGGGGCCCAGTGAGAGTCAGTGTGTGTGGGACCTGTACCCAGTGAGAGTCAGTGTGTGTGGGACCTGTACCCAGTGAGAGTCAGTGTGTGTGGGATCTGTACCCAGTGAGAGTCAGTGTGTGTGGAACCTGTACCCCAGTGAGAGTCAGTGTGTGGGGGACCTGTACCCAGTGAGAGTCAGTGTGTGGGGGACCTGTACCCAGTGAGAGTCAGTGTGTGGGGGGCCTGTACTCAGTGAGAGTCAGTGTGTTTGGAACTCATACCCCAGACAGAGTCAGTGTGTGGGGGACCTGTACCCAGTGAGAGTCAGTGTGTGGGGGGCCTGTACCCAGTGAGAGTCAGTGTGTGGGGGGCCTGTACTCAGTGAGAGTCAGTGTGTGGGGGGCCTGTACTCAGTGAGAGTCAGTGTGTTTGGAACTCATACCCCAGACAGAGTCAGTGTGTGGGGGACCTGTACCCAGTGAGAGTCAGTGTGTGGGGGGCCTGTACTCAGTGAGAGTCAGTGTGTTTGGAACTCATACTCCAGACAGAGTCAGTGTGTGTGGAACCTGTGCCCAGTGAGAGTCAGTGTGTGGGGGGCCTGTACTCAGTGAGAGTCAGTGTGTGTGGGACCTGTACCCAGTGAGAGTCAGTGTGTGGGGGGGCCTGTACCCAGTGAGAGTCAGTGTGTGGGGGGCCTGTATCCAGTGAGAGTCAGTGTGTGGGGGGCCTGTACCCAGTGAGAGTCAGTGTGTGGGGGGCCTGTACCCAGTGAGAGTCAGTGTGTGTGGAACCCGTACCCCAGTGAGAGTCAGTGTGTGTGGAACCTGTACCCAGTGAGAGTCAGTGTGTGGGGGGCCTGTACCCAGTGAGAGTCAGTGTGTGTGGGATTGGGCTGGGGCTCTGCAGTGTATCAATGTTGTGTGTGTTTTTGATTGGGTGAGTAACTGTGATTTTTCTTCCAGCTGAGTGGAAGAGCCCAGCTGGGAGCGAGAGCTGCCAAGATTCTCAGGAAAGGGAAGAGTGTCCCTGATGAGTTATTGGTGGAGATTGTGGGTGACTGTATTCGGTAAGTGTTATGATCATGGAACCATAGAATCACACAGCGCAGAAGAGGCCTTTCGGCCCATCGAGCCCACACCGACACATCAGAAACACCTGAACTCCCAACTAATGCCACTTACCAGCCCTTGGCCCATAGCCCTGAATGTTATGATGTACCAAGTACTCATCCAGGTACTTTTTAAAGGATGTGAGGCATCCCGCCTCCCCCACCCTCCCAGGCAGCACATTCCAGACCCTCACCAACCTTTTTAAAAAGGTTTTTCCTCACATCCCCCCTAAACCTCCTGCCCCTCACATAGAACATAGAACAGTACAGCACAGAACAGGCCCTTCGGCCCACGATGTTGTGCCGAGCTTTATCTGAAACCAAGATCAAGCTATCCCACTCCCTATCATCCTGGTGTGCTCCATGTGCCTATCCAATAACCGCTTAAATGTTCCTAAAGTGTCTGACTCCACTATCACTGCAGGCAGTCCATTCCACACCCCAACCACTCTCTGCGTAAAGAACCTACCTCTGATATCCTTCCTATATCTCCCACCATGAACCCTATAGTTATGCCCCCTTGTAATAGCTCCATCCACCCGAGGAAATAGTCTTTGAACGTTCACTCTGTCTATCCTCTTCATCATTTTATAAACCTCTATTAAGTCTCCCCTCAGCCTCCTCCGCTCCAGAGAGAACAGCCCTAGCTCCCTCAACCTTTCCTCATAAGACCTACCCTCCAAACCAGGCAGCATCCTGGTAAATCTCCTCTGCACTCTTTCCAGCGCTTCCACATCCTTCTTATAGTGAGGTGACCAGAACTGCACACAATATTCCAAATGTGGTCTCACCAAGGTCCTGTACAGTTGCAGCATAACCCCACGGCTCTTAAACTCCAACCCCCTGTTAATAAAAGCTAACACACTATAGGCCTTTTTCACAGCTCTATCCACTTGAGTGGCAACCTTTAGAGATCTGTGGATATGGACCCCAAGATCTCTCTGTTCCTCCACAGTCTTCAGAACCCTACCTTTGACCCTGTAATCCACATTTAAATTAGTCCTACCAAAATGAATCACCTCACATTTATCAGGGTTAAACTCCATTTGCCGTTTTTCAGCCCAGCTTTGCATCCTATCTATGTCTCTTTGCAGCCTACAACAGCCCTCCACCTCATCCACTACTCCACCAATCTTGGTGTCATCAGCAAATTTACTGATCCACCCTTCAGCCCCATCCTCTAAGTCATTAATAAAAATCACAAAGAGCAGAGGACCAAGCACTGATCCCTGTGGCACTCCGCTAGCAACCTGCCTCCAGTCCGAAAATTTTCCATCCACCACCACCCTCTGTCTTCGATCAGATAGCCAGTTACCTATCCAATCAGCCAACTTTCCCTCTATCCCACGCCTCCTTACTTTCATCATAAGCCGACCGTGGGGGACCTTATCAAACGCCTTACTAAAATCCATGTATATGACATCAACTGCCCTACCTTCATCAACACACTTAGTTACCTCCTCAAAAAATTCAGTCAAATTTGTCAGGCACGACTTGCCCTTCACGAATCCGTGCTGACTATCCCGGATTAATCCGCATCTTTCTAAATGGTCGTAAATCCCATCTCTAAGGACCTTTTCCATCAATTTACCAACCACCAAAGTAAGACTAGCTGGTCTATAATTACCAGGGTCATTTCTATTCCCTTTCTTAAACAGAGGAACAACATTCGGCACTCTCCAGTCCTCTGGCACCATCCCCGTGGACAGTGAGGACCCAAAGATCAAAGCCAAAGGCTCTGCAATCTCATCCCTTGCCTCCCAAAGAATCCTAGGATACATTTCATCAGGCCCAGGGGACTTATCGACCTTCAGTTTATTCAAAACTGCCAGTACATCCTCCCTCCAAACAACTATTTCCTCCAGCCTATTAGCCTGTAACACCTTCTCTTCCTCAAAAACATGGCCCCTCTCCTTGGTGAACACTGAAGAAAAGTATTCATTCATCACCTCGCCTATCTCTACTGACTCCATACACAAGTTCCCACTACTGTCCTTGACCGGCCCTAACCTCACCCTGGTCATTCTTTTATTCCTCACATAAGAGTAAAAAGCCTTGGGGTTTTCCTTGATCTG
Source organism: Mustelus asterias (assembly GCF_964213995.1). Classification (NCBI taxonomy): domain Eukaryota; kingdom Metazoa; phylum Chordata; class Chondrichthyes; order Carcharhiniformes; family Triakidae; genus Mustelus; species Mustelus asterias. The sequence continues at coordinate 145,671,442 of NC_135806.1, read as the reverse complement.
ACCCGCCTCGGACTTCTCATGTCCCCTCCTCGCTCCCCTAAGCCCCTTTTTCAGCTCATATAGCTGTAAATCTCTCACTGTGTACATAGCTGTAAATCTCTCACTGTGTACATAGCTGTAAATCTCTCACTGTGTACACAGCTGTAAATCTCTCACTGTGTATATAGCTGTAAATCTCTCACTGTGTATATACCTGTAAATCTCTCACTGTGTATACAGCTGTAAATCTCTATCTGTGTATACAGCTGTAAATCTCTCACTGTGTATACAGCTGTAAATCTCTATCTGTGTATACAGCTGTAAATCTCTCACTGTGTATACACCTGTAAATCTCTCACTGTGTACATAGCTGTAAATCTCTCACTGTGTATATACCTGTAAATCTCTCACTGTGTACATACCTGTAAATCTCTCACTGTGTATACAGCTGTAAATCTCTCACTGTGTATATACCTGTAAATCTCTCACTGTGTATACAGCTGTAAATCTCTCACTGTGTATATACCTGTAAATCTCTCACTGTGTATACAGCTGTAAATCTCTCACTGTGTATATACCTGTAAATCTCTCACTGTGTATATACCTGTAAATCTCTCACTGTATATATACAGCTGTAAATCTCTCACTGTGTATACAGCTGTAAATCTCTATCTGTGTATACAGCTGTAAATCTCTCACTGTGTACATAGCTGTAAATCTCTCACTGTGTATACAGCTGTAAATCTCTCACTGTGTCTATACCTGTAAATCTCTCACTGTGTACATACCTGTAAATCTCTCACTGTGTATACAGCTGTAAATCTCTCACTGTGTCTATACCTGTAAATCTCTCACTGTGTATATACCTGTAAATCTCTCACTGTGTATACAGCTGTAAATCTCTCACTGTGTACATAGCTGTAAATCTCTCACTGTGTATATACCTGTAAATCTCTCACTGTGTACATAGCTGTAAATCTCTCACTGTGTATATACCTGTAAATCTCTCACTGTGTACATACCTGTAAATCTCTCACTGTGTATACAGCTGTAAATCTCTCACTGTGTCTATACCTGTAAATCTCTCACTGTGTATATACCTGTAAATCTCTCACTGTGTATACAGCTGTAAATCTCTCACTGTGTATATACCTGTAAATCTCTCACTGTGTATACAGCTGTAAATCTCTCACTGTGTATATACCTGTAAATCTCTCACTGTGTACATACCTGTAAATCTCTCACTGTGTATATACCTGTAAATCTCTCATTGTGTATACGGCTGTAAATCTCTCACTGTGTATATACCTGTAAATCTCTCACTGTGTATATACCTGTAAATCTCTCACTGTGTATACAGCTGTAAATCTCTCACTGTCTACATAGCTGTAAATCTCTCACTGTGTATATACCTGTAAATCTCTCACTGTGTATACAGCTGTAAATCTCTCACTGTGTATACAGCTGTAAATCTCTCACTGTGTACATAGCTGTAAATCTCTCAGTGTATATACCTGTAAATCTCTCACTGTGTCTATACCTGTAAATCTCTCACTGTGTATATACCTGTAAATCTCTCACTGTGTATACAGCTGTAAATCTCTATCTGTGTATACAGCTGTAAATCTCTCACTGTGTATATACCTGTAAATCTCTCACTGTGTATACAGCTGTAAATCTCTATCTGTGTATACAGCTGTAAATCTCTCACTGTCTCTCACTGTGTATACAGCTGTAAATCTCTCACTGTGTATATACCTGTAAATCTCTCACTGTGTATACAGCTGTAAATCTCTCACTGTGTATACAGCTGTAAATCTCTCACTGTGTATATACCTGTAAATCTCTCACTGTGTATATACCTGTAAATCTCTCACTGTGTATACAGCTGTAAATCTCTCACTGTGTACATAGCTGTAAATCTCTCACTATATATACAGCTGTAAATCTCTCACTGTATATACAGCTGTAAATCTCTCACTGTGTATATACCTGTAAATCTCTCACTGTGTATACAGCTGTAAATCTCTCACTGTGTACATAGCTGTAAATCTCTCACTATATATACAGCTGTAAATCTCTCACTGTGTATACAGCTGTAAATCTCTCACTGTGTATATACCTGTAAATCTCTCACTGTGTATATACCTGTAAATCTCTCACTGTGTATATACCTGTAAATCTCTCACTGTGTATATACCTGTAAATCTCTCACTGTGTATATAGCTGTAAATCTCTCACTGTGTATATACCTGTAAATCTCTCACTGTGTATACAGCTGTAAATCTCTCACTGTGTATACAGCTGTAAATCTCTCACTGTGTATACAGCTGTAAATCTCTCACTGTGTATATACCTGTAAATCTCTCACTGTGTATATACCTGTAAATCTCTCACTGTGTCTATACCTGTAAATCTCTCACTGTGTATATACCTGTAAATCTCTCACTGTGTATACAGCTGTAAATCTCTATCTGTGTATACAGCTGTAAATCTCTCACTGTGTATATACCTGTAAATCTCTCACTGTGTATACAGCTGTAAATCTCTATCTGTGTATACAGCTGTAAATCTCTCACTGTGTATACACCTGTAAATCTCTCACTGTGTATACAGCTGTAAATCTCTCACTGTGTATATACCTGTAAATCTCTCACTGTGTATACAGCTGTAAATCTCTCACTGTGTATACAGCTGTAAATCTCTCACTGTGTATATACCTGTAAATCTCTCACTGTGTATATACCTGTAAATCTCTCACTGTGTATACAGCTGTAAATCTCTCACTGTGTACATAGCTGTAAATCTCTCACTATATATACAGCTGTAAATCTCTCACTGTATATACAGCTGTAAATCTCTCACTGTGTATATACCTGTAAATCTCTCACTGTGTATATACCTGTAAATCTCTCACTGTGTATATACCTGTAAATCTCTCACTGTGTATATACCTGTAAATCTCTCACTGTGTATATAGCTGTAAATCTCTCACTGTGTATATACCTGTAAATCTCTCACTGTGTATACAGCTGTAAATCTCTCACTGTGTATACAGCTGTAAATCTCTCACTGTGTATACAGCTGTAAATCTCTCACTGTGTATATAGCTGTAAATCTCTCACTGTGTATATACCTGTAAATCTCTCACTGTGTATACAGCTGTAAATCTCTCACTGTGTATACAGCTGTAAATCTCTCACTGTGTATACAGCTGTAAATCTCTCACTGTGTATATACCTGTAAATCTCTCACTGTGTATATACCTGTAAATCTCTCACTGTGTATACAGCTGTAAATCTCTCACTGTGTATACAGCTGTAAATCTCTCACTGTGTACATAGCTGTAAATCTCTCACTATATATACAGCTGTAAATCTCTCACTGTATATACAGCTGTAAATCTCTCACTGTATATCGCTGTAAAGGTTTAGTTGCGATGGAGAAGTGTATTATTGTTCATCTTGTTTAATGTTTTATTTTTTTATTAACAGTTCATCAGCAGCTTCCTTTGTTGTCTGTTCAATCGTCGCACCCAGTTGTTGGCACTGCTGCCCCAGAGCAGGTTTCCCTGTGTCTCTGTTCAAGAGTCACACCCCTCATTTCTAAAGAAAATATTAAAAGTTAGGAAGCATCGATCTGGGTTCCAGCCCGGGATCTGATTTCTCCAATTAGGCAGGATGGTTACACTGGAAGACTTGATGCAGGAAATGTGAGTTGCCAGCAATGTTCTGAGTTATCTGTTCCCTTGCAGCTCGCTGCCAGCAGACTGTGGCTGGATCCTGGATGGTTTTCCAGTGACTATTAAACAGGCCAAGTTGCTGGAGAAGTGGCTGACTGGCGTTGATCCTGACAAAGCAAGCAGGAAGAGCAAGAAGTCAAAGACCAGCCTTGTTATCGACACAAGAGCTCCGAAAGATCCTCCCCCTCCGCATCCTGCACTGGACATTGTCATCCTATTGGATGTGTCAGATAACACAGTTCTTGCTCGTCACTCTGAGAGCACAGGTAAGGAAGCAGCCTCCAGATAATAATGCAATGAGTAACTTGCACTGCATGGCGAGAGAGTGGGATAAATACAGAGCAGAGAGAGAGAGATAGTGGGACAGATAGAGAGCGGAGAGAGAGAGAGTGGGATAAATACAGAGCGGAGAGAGAGAGATAGGGGGACGGATAGAGAGCAGAGAGAGAGAGAGTGGAACAGATAGAGAGTGGAGTCATAGAGGTCTACAGCATGGAAACAGGCCCTTCGACCCAACTTGTCCATGCTGCCTAGTTTTTACCACTAAGCTAATCCCAATTGCCCGCATTTGGCCCTTATCCCTCTACTTATCCATCTTACCCATGTAACGCTTTTTAAAAGACAAAATTGTACCCGCCTCTACTTCTACCTCTGGCAGCTTGTTCCAGACACTCACCACCCTCTGTGTGAAAAAATTGTCCTTCTGAATCCTTTTGTACCTCACCCCTCTCACCTTAAATCTATGCCCTCTAGTTTTAGACTCCCCGACCTTTGGGAATAGATATCGACTATTTAGCTGTTCTGAGCCCCTCATTATTTTATAGACCTCTATAAGATCACCCCTCAGCCTCCTACGCTCCAGAGAAAAAAGTCCCAGTCTGCCCAGCCTGTCCTTATAACTGAAACCATCAAGTCCAAGTAGCATCCTCGTAAATCGTTTCTGCACTCTTTCTAGTTTAGTAATATCCTTTCTATAATAGGGTGACCAGAACTATACACAGTATTCCAAGTGTGGCCTTACCAATGTCTTGTACAACTTCAACAAGACGTCCCAACTCCTGTATTCAATGTTTTGACCAACGAAGCCAAGCATGCTGAATGCCTTCTTCACCACTCTGTCCACGTGGGACTCCACTTTCAAGGAGCTATGAACATGTACCCCGAGATCTCTTTGTTCTGTAACTCTCCCCAGCACCCTACCATTAACTGAGTAAGTCCTGCCCAGGTTCAATCTACTAAAATGCATCACCTCACATTTATCTAAATTAAACTCCATCTGCCATTCGTCAGCCCACTGGCCCAATTGATCAAGATCCCGTTGCAATCCGAGGTAACCTTCTTCACTGTCCACTATGCCACCAATCTTGGTGTCATCTGCAAACTTACTAACCATGCCTCCTGTATTCTCATCCAAATCATTGATATAAATGACAAATAACAGTGGACCCAGCACTGATCCCTGAGGCACACCGCTGGTCACAGGCCTCCCAGTTTGAAAAACAACTCTCTACAACCACCCTCTGGCTTCTGTCAAGGAGCTAATTTTGTATCAATTTAGATACCTCACCCTGGACCCTGTGAGATTTAACCTTATGCAACAACCTACCATGCGGTACCTTGTCAAAGGCCTTGCGAAAGTCCATGTAGACAACATCAACTGCACTGCCCTCATCCACCTTCTTGGTTACCCCTTCAAAAAACTCAATCAAATTTCTGAGACATGATTTTCCACTCACAAAGCCATGCTGACTGTCCCTAATCAGTCCTTGCCCCTCCAAATGCCTGTAGATCCTGTCTCTCAAAATACCTTCGAACAACTTACTCACTACAGACATTAGGCTCACCGGCCTGTAATTCCCAGGCTTTTCCCTGCAGCCCTTTTTAAACAAAGGCACAACATTTGCCACTCTCCAATCTTCAGGCACATCACCTGTGACTATCGATGATTCACATATTTCAGCTAGGGGACCCACAATTTCCTCCCTAGCCTCCCATAACATCCTGGGATACACTTCATCAGGTCCTGGGGATTTATCTGCCTTGATGCGCTTTAAGACTTCCAGCACCTCCTTCTCTGTAATATGTACACTCCTCAAGACACCACTATTTATTTCCCCAAGTTCCCTCACATCCATGCTTTTCTCAACAGTAAATACTGATGAGAAATATTCATTTAGGATCTCACCCATCTCTTGTGGATCCGCACATAGATACCGTGTTGATCCTTAAGAGGCCCTACTCTCTCCCTTGTTACTCTTTTGTCCTTTATGTATTTGTGAAAGCTCTTTGGATTCTCCTTTGCCTTATCTGCCAAAACAATCTCATGTCCTCTTTTTGCCCTCTTGATTTCTCTCTTACCTCTACTCCTACACCGTCTATACTCTTCAAGGGATCCACTTGATCCCAGCTGCCTGTGCATGTCATGTGCCTCAAAGAACAAAGAACAATACAGCACAGGAACAGGCCCTTCGGCCCTCCAAGCCCGCGCCGCTCCCTGGTCCAAACTAGACCATTCTTTTGTATCCCTCCATTCCCACTCCATTCATGTGGCTATCTAGATAAGTCTTAAACGTTCCCAGTGTGTCCGCCTCCACCACCTTTCCTGGCAGCGCATTCCAGGCCCCCACCACCTTCTGTGTAAAATTCGTCCTTCTGATATCCGTGTTAAACCTCCCCCCCCAAACCTTGAACCTATGACGCCTCGTGAACGTCACCACCGACTGGGAAAAAGCTTCCCACCGTTCACCCTATCTATGCCTTTCATAATTTTATACACCTCTATTAGGTCACCCCTCATCCTCCGTCTTTCCAGTGAGAACAACCCCAGTTTACCCAATCTCTCCTCAGAACTAAGCCCTTCCATACCAGGCAACATCCTGGTAAACCTCCTCTGCACTCTCCCTAAAGCCTCCACGTCCTTCTGGTAGTGTGGCGACCAGAACTGGGCAGAGTATTCCAAATGCGGCCGAACCAACGTTCTATACAACTGCAATATCAGACCCTAACTTTTATACTCTATGCCCCGTCCTATAAAGGCAAGCATGCCATATGCCTTCTTCACTACCTTCTCCACCTGTGACGTCACCTTCAAGGATCTGTGGACTTGCACACCCAGGTCCCTCTGCGTATCTACACCCTTTTTGGTTCTGCCATTTATCATATAGCTCCCCCCTACGTTAGTTCTACCAAAATGCATCACTTCGCATTTATCTGGATTGAACTCCATCTGCCATTTCTTTGCCCAAATTTCCAGCCTATCTATATCCTTCTGTAGCCTCTGACAATGTTCCTCACTATCTGCAAGTCCAGCCATTTTCGTGTCGTCCACAAACTTACTGAAAACCCCAGTTACACCTTCTTCCAGGAAAACCCTAAAGCTTTCTATAGGTATGTCAGGAGTAAAAGAATGACTCGGGTAAGATTCGGGCCAGTCAAGGACAGGAGTGGGAAGTTGTGTGTGGAGTCTGAAGAGGCACTAAATGAATATTTTTCGTCAGTATTCACACTGGAGAGGGACAGTGTTGTTGAGGGGAGTACTGAGATGCAGGTTGTTGGACTGGATGGGATTTATGTTCATAAGGAGGAGGTGTTAGCAATTCTGGAAAGGGTAAAAATAGATAAGTCCCCTGGGCCGGATGGGATTTATCCGAGGATTCTCTGGGAGGCTAGAGAGGAGATTGCAGAGCCTTTGGCTTTGATCTTTGTGTCGTCATTGTCTACAGGAACAGTAAGAAGTTTAACAACACCAGGTTAAAGTCCAACAGGTTTATTTGGTAGCAAAAGCCACACAAGCTTTCGGAGCTCCAAGCCCCTTCTTCAGGTGAGTGGGAATTCTGTTCACAAACAGAGCATATAAAGACACAAACTCAATGAGTTTGTGTCTTTATATGCTCTGTTTGTGAACAGAATTCCCACTCATCTGAAGAAGGGGCTTGGAGCTCCGAAAGCTTGTGTGGCTTTTGCTACCAAATAAACCTGTTGGACTTTAACCTGGTGTTGTTAAATGTCTTACTGTGTTTACCCCAGTCCAACGCCAGCATCTCCACATACAGGAACAGTGCCAGAAGACTGGAGGATAGCAAATGTTGTCCCCTTGTTCAAGAAGGGGAGTAGGGACAACCCTGGTAATTATAGACCGGTGAGCCTTACTTCTGTTGTGGGCAAAGTTTTGGAAAGGATTATAAGAGATAGGATTTATAATCACCTAGAAAGGAATAATTTGATTAGGGATAGTCAGCACGGTTTTGTGAAGAGTAGGTCGTGCCTCACAAACCTTATTGAGTTCTTTGAGAAGGTGACCAAAGAGGTGGATGAGGGTAAAGCGGTTGATGTGGTGTATATGGATTTCAGCAAAGCGTTTGATAAGGTTCCCCATGGTAAGCTTTTGCAGAAAATACGGACACATGGGATTGAGGGTGATTTAGTGGTTTGGATCAGGAATTGGCTAGCTGTAAGAAAACAAAGGGTGGTGGTTGATGGGAAATATTCATCCTGGAGTTCAGTTACTAGTGGTGTACCGCAAGGATCTGTTTTGGGGCCACTGCTGTTTGTCATTTTCATTAATGACCTGGATGAGGGCGTGGAAGGATGGATGAGTAAATTTGCGGATGACACTAAAGTCGGTGGAGTTGTAGACAGTGCGGAGGGAAGTGGCAGGTTACAGAGGGACATAGGTAAGCTGCAGAGCTGGGCTGAGAGGTGGCAAATGGAGTTTAATGCGGAAAAGTGTGAGGTGATTCACTTTGGAAGGAGTAACAGGAATACAGAGTACTGGGCTAATGGTAAGATACTTGGTAGTGTGGATGAACAGAGGGATCTGGGTGTCCATGTGCCTAGATCCCTGAAAGTTGGCACCCAGGTTGATAGGGTTGTTAAGAAGGCGTACGGTGTGTTAGCTTTTATTGGTAGAGGGATTGAGTTTCGGAGCCAGGAGGTCATGCTGCAACTGTACAAAACTCTGGTGCGGCCGCATTTGGAGTATTGCATACAGTTCTGGTCGCCGTATTATAGGAAAGATGTGGAAGTGTTGGAAAGGGTGCAGAGGAGATTTACCAGGATGTTGCCTGGTATGGTGGGAAAATCGTATGAGGAAAGGCTGAGGGGCTTGAGGTTGTTTTCGTTAGAGAGAAGAAGGTTAAGAGGTGACTTAATAGAGGCATACAAGATGATCAGAGGATTAGATAGGGTGGATGGTGAGAGCCTTTTTCCTCGGATGGTGTTGGCTAGCACGAGAGGACATAGCTTTAAATTGAGGGGTGAGAGATATAGGACAGATGTTAGAGGTAGGTTCTTTACTCAGAGAGTAGTAAGGGCGTGGAATGCCCTGCCTGCAGCAGTGGTGGACTCGTCAACGTTGAGAGCGTTCAAGTGGTTATTGGATAAACATATGGACGATATTGGAATAGTGTAGATTAGGGGAGGGGCTTTAGATTGGTACCACTGGTCGGCGCAACATCGAGGGCCGAAGGGCCTGTACTGCGCTGTAATGTTCCATGTTCTATGTTCTGTCGTTTATATAAATCACAAACAACAGAGGTCCGAATACAGATCCCTGCAGAATACCACTAGTCACAGGCATCCAGCCGGAAAAAGACCCTTCCACTACCACCCTCTGTCTTCTGTGACCAAGCCAGTTCTCCACCCATCTAGCCACCTCCCCCTTTATCCCATGAGATCCAAACTTTTGCACCAACCTACCATGAGGGACTTTGTCAAACGCTTTACTAAAATCCATATAGACGACATCCACGGCCCTTCCCTCGTCAACCATTCTAGTCACTTCTTCAAAAAACTCCACCAGGTTAGTGAGGCATGACCTCCCTCTCACAAAACCATGTTGACTATCGTTAATGAGTTTATTCCTTTCTAAATGCGCATACATCCTATCTCTAAGAATCCTCTCCAACAACTTCCCTACCACGGACGTCAAGCTCACTGACCTATAATTTCCTGGGTTATCCTTCCTACCCTTCTTAAATAACAGGACCACATTAGCTATCCTCCAATCCTCTCGGACCTCACCTGTGTCCAGTGACGAGACAAAGATTTGCGTCAGAACATAGAACATAGAACATAGAACATTACAGCGCAGAACAGGCCCTTCGGCCCACGATGTTGCACCGACCAGTTAAAAAAAAAACTGTGACCCTCCAACCTAAACCAATTTCTTTTCGTCCATGAACCTATCTACGGATCTCTTAAACGCCCCCAAACTAGGCGCATTTACTACTGATGCTGGCAGGGCATTCCAATCCCTCACCACCCTCTGGGTAAAGAACCTACCCCTGACATCGGTTCTATAACTACCCCCCCTCAATTTAAAGCCATGCCCCCTCGTGCTGGATTTCTCCATCAGAGGAAAAAGGCTATCACTATCCACCCTATCTAAACCTCTAATCATCTTATATGTTTCAATAAGATCCCCTCTTAGCCGCCGCCTTTCCAGCGAAAACAATCCCAAATCCCTCAGCCTCTCCTCATAGGATCTCCCCTCCATACCAGGCAACATCCTGGTAAACCTCCTCTGCACCCTCTCCAAAGCCTCCACATCCTTCCTGTAATGTGGGGACCAGAACTGCACACAGTACTCCAAGTGCGGCCGCACCAGAGTTGTGTACAGTTGCAACATAACGCTACGACTCCTAAATTCAATCCCCCTACCAATAAACGCCAAGACACCATATGCCTTCTTAACAACCTTATCTACTTGATTCCCAACTTTCAGGGATCTATGCACACATACACCTAGATCCCTCTGCTCCTCCACACTATTCAAAGTCCTCCCGTTAGCCCTATACTCAACACATCTGTTATTCCTACCAAAGTGAATTACCTCACACTTCTCCGCATTAAACTCCATCTGCCACCTCTCGGCCCAACTTTGCAACCTGTCTAAGTCTTCCTGCAAACTACGACACCCTTCCTCACTGTCTACCACACCACCGACTTTGGTGTCATCAGCAAATTTGCTAATCCACCCAACTATACCCTCATCCAGATCATTAATAAATATTACAAACAGCAGTGGCCCCAAAACAGATCCCTGAGGTACACCACTTGTAACCGCACTCCATGATGAATATTTACTATCAACCACCACCCTCTGTTTCCTATCCGCTAGCCAATTCCTGATCCAATTTCCTAGATCACCCCCAATCCCATACATCTGCATTTTCTGCAGAAGCCTACCATGGTGAACCTTATCAAACGCCTTACTAAAATCCATATATACCACGTCCACTGCCTTGCCCCCATCCACCTCCTTGGTCACTTTCTCAAAAAACTCAATAAGGTTAGTAAGGCACGACCTACCTGCCACAAAACCATGCTGACTATCACCTATCAATTCATTACTCTCCAAATAACTATAAATCCTATCCCTTATAGTTTTTTCCAACATCTTGCCGACAACAGAAGTGAGACTCACCGGTCTATAATTCCCAGAGGCCCAGCGATTTCATCTCTCGTCTCCCTGAGCAGCCTTGGATAGATTCCATCAGGCCCTGATGACAATCATCAGATTCCATCCGGCCTCCTTCTTCTTCTTGACCAGGGCCTCAATATCCCGAGTCATCCAGGGTTCCCTACTTCTACCAGCTTTGCCCTTCACTCTAAGAGGAATGTGTTTACCCTGAACCCTGGTTAACACACTTCTGAAAGCCTCCCACTTACCAGATGTCCTCTCTCTGTATATATAGCTGCAAATCTCTATCTGTCGTGGGGGTTACAGATGGTGTGACATGAACCCAAGTTCCCAGTTGATGCTGTCCTCTTGTATGTGGAATTTGGTACATTGGGGAGACCATGCAGACGCTATGACAATGGATGAATGAACACCACTCGACAATCACTAGGCAGGAGTGTTCCCTTCCTGTTGGGGAACACTTCAGCAGTCACGGGCATTCAGCCTCTGACCTTCGGGTAAGCGTTCTCCAAGGCGGCCTTCAACGCACACGACAACACAGAATCGCCGAGCAGAAACTGATAGCCAAGTTCCTCAACCGGGATCTTGGGTTCATGTCACACTATCTGTAACCCCCACGACTTGCCTGGGCTTACAAAATCTCACTAACTGTCCTGGCTGGAGACAATACACATCTCTTTAACCTGTGCTTAACCCTCTCTCCACTCACATTGTCTGCACCTGTAAAAACTTGATTACCTGTTAAGATTTGCATTCCAACCATTATCTTGCAATTGAATTTGTGTCTATATATGCCCCGTTTGTGAACACAACTTTCCACTCATCTGATGAAGGGGCAACGCTCCGAAAGCTTGTGCTACCAAATAAACCTGTTGGACTTTAACCTGGTGTTGAGAGACTTCTTTATATGCACCACGACAGCTGGCTGCCCTGCAGCCACTCCGAGACATCCTTGGCCCGAGCACCAGGGAGGCAACATACCATCCTGGAGTCTTGTTTGCATCCACAGAGACGTCTGGGTTGGTTTTGAATCAGTTACGGATTTATGCTTTATCTCTTCAGCACCAGTCAGTTCAGGCACTGAGACAGAGAGTCGGAGAACAGACAGTGTACACCCCGACAGCAAAGGGAACTCAACTGAAAGCTCAACCTCTGAAGAGGAGCAAGTACTGCCCCGGTGAGTGAACCCAATGTGCCCCTTGAACCCAGTGAATAATCCTGCCTTCACCCCTGACCCAGTGTGTGATCTAATGACAATTCCTGGCTCTGGCAAATGACCCTGCTTTGACCCCTGACCCTGGGAGGTTTTTTTGTTCATTTGTGGGACATGGGTGTCGCTGGCTGGCCAGCATTTATTGCCCATCCCTAGTTGCCTGAGGGCAATTGAGAGTCAACCACATTGCTGTGGCTCTGGAGTCACATAGGCCAGACCAGGTAAGGACGGCAGATTTCCTTCCCTAAAGGGCATTGGTGAACCAGATGGGTTTTTCCAACAATCGACAATGGTTTCATGGTCATCAGTAGATTCTTAATTCCAGATATTTTTATTGAACTCTAATTCCACCATCTGCCATAGCGGGATTCGAACCCAGGTCCCCAGAACATTAGCTGAGTTTCTGGATCAATAGTCTAGCGATAATACCACGAGGCCATCGCCTCCCCATTGGTGACTCCTGGCTGTGGCTAATGACCCCCTGGGATCTCTGACACCAGTTTGTTTTAATTGTGGTGACCCCTGACCCTGGTGAGTGACCCCACAGTGACCCCTGTGAATGTCTCCATGGTGATCTGTGACCCTGATGATTGAGCACACGGTGACGAGTAACCCTTAGTGAACCTGGAGTGACCCAGTGATTGATAGCAGATTGCAGCGTGGCCAGCTGACTGACGCTCTGGTGATTGAGTTCATTGTAACTCCTGGCCCAGGGAACCGCACGCACACAGCCTGCTGCTGCTGCTGCTAATAAAGAACATCACAGCACAGGAACAGGCCCTTCGGCCCTCCAAGCCTGCACTGACCATGCTGCCCGACTGAACTAAAACCCCCTACCCTTCCGGGGACCATATCCCTCTATTCCCATCCTATTCATGTATTTGTCAAGACTCCCCTTAAAAGTCACTACCGTATCTGCTTCCACTACCTCCCCTGGCAACGAGTTCCAGGCACCCACCACCTTCTGTGTAAAAAACTTGCCTCATACATCTCCTTTAAACCTTGCCCCTCGCACCTTAAACCTGTACCCCCTAGTAATTGACTCTTCCACCCTGGGAAAAAGCTTCTGACTATCCACTCTGTCCATGCCTCTCATAATCTTGTAGACTTCTATCAGGTCTCCTCTGGTGAGGGAATATCCAGTAACCACCCCAAACTCAGTCTCTAAATGCCTGCTAATCCAGACCGCAGTGAGCCATGACCTTGGGGATTTATCCTATGGTGACACATAGGCTGGCACTCACAGTTCTGATGGATGGAATTGGGTTAATGGGGCCTGGGAATGTCACTGTTAGCGTCAGGGAGGAGCAGAGCGGGGATTCCCGATGCTTGACCTAACCAAATCCGGCTCCTTTGCTAGGCTGATTGGTTTCCTTGACAACTGGCCCAAGCTGGAGAGGTGGTTTGATGAGAAACAGAAGATTCTGGTGAAGGTGAACGGGGAAGTGGAGCAGGAAGAGCTGCTGGAGAAACTGGAGAGCATCCTGGTGGAAACGCTATACAAGAAACAGTGTCAAGGTAAAGGAACGGCTTCCTCACCGAGACCAGGTGAAAGGTCAGATCCACAGCATCGGGCAGCAGAGGAACATGGAGGAGGGAGCGAGGGTGAGGGAGGAGCGAGGGCGAGGGAGGAGGGGGGAGCAAGGGCGAGGGAGGAGGAGGCAGCGAGGGCGAGGGAGGAGGGTGGAGGAGGAGGAGGGAGCGAGTGTGAGGGAGGAGGAGGAGGGAGCGAGTGTGAGGATAGGGTTTGGAGGCCTGAGGGGAAACCTCGGCTGTTTTTAAGGAAGCTTCATCGGAAGGGGCAGTGGGAGGGGTTGTGTTTGGGTGAAGCTGGGCTCCTGTGCGGAGATCCCGATCCCACTTCCCGAACCGGAGAGTGCTCTCTGGGGGTGTGGGTGGGGGGGGGGGGGGGGCGGGGGTGTGGCGGGGGGGGGGGGGGCGGTGGTAGCGGAGCGCGGCACTGTTGAACATGCCAACTTTTTGCTGACAGAAGGAATTATTTTGAGACATTTTAAGAGTTGCTGGATCGGGATGTTGCAGACTGAAGAACTTTTACAGGCTGTTGTAATTGTGATTGGACATTAGACTGGGGCTGATTCTGCTCAGTCACAGAACGTATCCACAACACAATTTTAAAAATTAGGTAAAAGTAACGGAAAGTTTATTTGTTGTCACAAGTAGGCTTACATTAACACTGCAGTGAAGTTACTGTGAAAATCCCCGAGTCGCCGCACTCCGGCGCCTGTTCGGGTCAATGTACCTAACCAGCACGTCTTTCGGACTGTGGGAGGAAACCGGAGCACCCGGGGGAAACCCACACAGACACGGGAAGAACATGCAAACTCCACACAGACAGTGACCCAAACCAGGAATTGAACCTGGGTCCATGGCGCTGTGAGGCAGCAGTGTTAACCACTGTGCCATCGTGCCGCCCCATCATCGGTTGCGAGTTTGAGCAGTGACCTGCTCGATGGTTTTCCTACAGCCACATTGTTTAGTTTTACATTGTTGTTGGGGACAGTTGACTCCCCACCTTTCCCAAATGTCAATAGTGACTTTTTATTTATTCATTCTTGGGACACGGGCGTCGCTGGATGGCCAGCATTTATTGCCCATTCCTCGTGCCCCTGGAGGGCAGTTGAGAGTCACCCACATTGCTGTGGCTCTGGAGTCACATGTAGGCCAGACCGGGTAAGGATGGCAGATTTCCTTCCCTGAAGGACATTAGTGACCCAGATGGGTTTTTCCAACAATCGACAATGGTTTCATGGTCATCAGTAGATTCTTAATTCCAGATATATTTTATTGAATTCAAATTCTACCATCTGCTGTGGCGGGATTCGAACCCGGGTCCCTAGAACATTAGCTGAGTTTCTGAATTAACAATCTAGCGATAATACTACGAGGCCATCACCTCCTGTACAGGATAGCGAGTGGCTCACATTGTGCTCAACAGTGCGGCCCTCCCTCAGCGCGGAGCTCCTTCCTTCAGCGCGATGCTCCCTCGGCGCGGAGCTCCCTCAGCACGACGCTCCCTCGGCGTGGAACTCCTTCCCTCAGCACGACGCTCCCTCAGCGCAGTGTCCCTCGGCGCTCCGACACTCCCTCCCTCGACATTGTGCTCCCTCAGCGCTCTGACGCTCCCTTGGTGCTCCGATGCTCTCTCCTTCGGCACGACGCTCCCTCGGCACTCCGACGCTCCTTCCCTCGGTGCGGAGCTCCCTCAGCGCTCCGCCGCTCCCTCCCTCGGTGCTCTGACGCTCCCTCGGCACAGTGCCCCTCGGCGTGGCGCTCCCTCGGCGCTCCCACGCTCCATCCCTCGGCACAGTGCTCCCTCGGCGTGGCGCTCCCTCGGCGCTCCCTCCCTCGGCACAGTGCTCCCTCGGCGTGGCGCTCCCTCGGCGCTCCCACGCTCCCTCCCTCGGCATAGAGCTCCCACGGCTCCTGTTCAGGATAGCGAGTGGCTAACTTTGTGTGGTTTGAATTCCCAGATGCTGTGGTGGAGAAGCCAGTCGAGGTTGGAGTGCTTCCTTCTCCAGTTCAGGTCGAGCCAGCTCCTTCTCCCGAGTCACAGAAATCTTCAAAGGAAGGAAAATCAGTGAGAAACGGTGAGTGTTGTGGAGGAGGACAGACTGAGGCCTAAAAACAAATTACTGCAGATGCTGGAATCTGAAACCAAAGGAGAAAACGCTGGAAAATCTCAGCAGGTCTGGCAGCATCTGTAAGACCGAAGCCTGTTCCTTTAACTGGCCTCTGTGGTGTAATTGTGGGAATCCACTCCATGAAGCAGAGAAACCTCCGCCCAACCTCTGTCCACTCGATTTCACTCACAAAGCCTCAATAATGAACAGTCACTCTTTCCTTCAGGGACTGAGGTCAGAGCTGCAGTACAGTGATTAGTCAATCCATGGAACCGGCTCTCCAGGAAACATGCGGAGCCCCCCCCCACCCCCCGCCTCCCCCCCCCGCCCCCCCACACCCCCCCCGCCCCCCCCAGCCCACCACACCCCCCCACCCCCAGCCCACCACACCCCCCCACCCCCACCCCCCCACCCCCACCCCACGTAACCACTTTGACAGTTGAAGCACACACCCCATTATGAAACCACGTAACCCACTTTGGCAGTTGAAGCACACACCCCATTGTGCTGGCTTCATCCACAATGCTGTCTGCTCCTTTGTACAGGGGTTCAAACAGACCAACTCCCACATCATTTAGCACCATTGTCTGCTGACCTATATCCTACTCTTGTGCTTTGGTTGGTTCCAGGAGCAATTTATTAGCACGATGCATCCTCCCCGTGTTTCCTGCAGCCTCACGATGGAGGTCTTGTCGGCTCTGTCGGAATTCTGCTGCAAACTGTTCTTCGTAGCTTCCCTGAGCTGTTTCTCAGTTAGACTGGGGATCCTCCTAGCTCTTCCTGCAATCTCTTGTGGGAAGTATATCCGGTTCCCTTGGATTTCCCTATCCTGATGTTCAGTACCAGTGGTACAATTCCTTCCCATTTCCCTCCTCGGGCAATGGCATCTTTCTTCAGTGCTGTCTCAGTCTAAGAACAAAGAACAGTACAGCACAGGAAACAGGCCCTTCGGCCCTCCAAGCCTGTGCCGCTCCTTGGTCCAACTAGACCAATCGTTTGTATCCCTCCATTCCCAGGCTGCTCATGTGACTATCCAGGTAAGTCTTAAACGATGTCAGCGTGCCTGCCTCCACCACCCTACTTGGCAGCGCATTCCAGGCCCCCACCACTCTCTGTGTAAAAAACATCCCTCTAATATCTGAGTTATACTTCGCCCCTCTCACCTTGAGCCCGTGACCCCTCGTGAACGTCACCTCCGACCTGGGAAAAAGCTTCCCACCGATGTTAGTGCATTGTGAGGTACATGCCACTTGCCCTCAGTTTGCAGCAGTTGCAGAGTGTGTTGCATTACCTGACCGGGGAACTGGCTCGCTGGGATTCCACAATTTGAGGTGTATTTGACCTTGTAAACACTTCTTGCTGCAGTGTTTTAGTTGTCCACTGCGCAGTTACACATTTACCGGGGAATGCCTCACCCCAGTTGGTGAAGTTATCCACCAACACCAGGCAATACTGTTCCCCTCTGAGTTTGAGGTCAAGGTCCTACGGAGTTTCGATCCATTGCCGTGGACCCTCAGCCCCCCTCACGTGTCCCAGGTTTCCTCTTTCTCAATTCATTTGATCAGGGTTAATGGCAGCACGATTACTAACACACACCCTTTCTCATCGCAGAACATTGCAACGATTATCCTTTCAGAATTGTGCTGTGTAAAATCAGGGTCCACCCAGCAATCCAGACACTGGATACTGTTCCCTCTTGAATCTTCCCCTGCAGTAAGAGCCGTGTTGTGAAGGTTATCGCAGCTGAGTCGCAGCATCAGCTGTCAGATGCTTCACAGAAGGTGGTCAGTAGGTGGCACTCTCATGTCGAGTACCCTTTCTCTGCTGTTATTACCCCAGAGAGGGGACGTCTGGCCTGGCCAATACTTCCCGTGGATCTCCTGCATCAGTGCTGCACTGAGGCTCCTGTCGCTAGCTGCTGCTGCCAAGCCAAGTCGCATTTCCAAATTAATTATTCCAAGAGCTGGTGCAGCCTGGAGATCCTTTCCAGTTCCTCAAAGGCATTTCCACATTTGGGTGTCCAGTTTCACGGCTCTCTCTCAACAGGGTTAGCAATGAAGCTGACTTTCCCCCACGGTCTCCATCTGTAATAACCCGTCAACCCCAGGAAAGGCTGTTGTGTAGTCACTGAGATGAGCCAGGATAATATGACTGCTGTCTCCCTACTTGATTGCTCAGTATTCCTTCCTCCTGCTTTCATTCCTAATTCCAGAAACCGGAATCTCGTGCTCCTATCTGTATTTCCTGAGGGTTCGCCTTCAGACACTGGAAAAGCTCCCTGGGGAGGGCAGCATTGTGTAAACAGCAATAGCTCAAACACCCAGGCCAACTTCCTTTCCAAACATTGATGGGTGGGTGAACTGTGGAAGGCAAGTCCATCTAAACACTCTAGCTGTTGGGGTTATAACTGCTATTAAGTCTGCCACTGCAGCTACGCAAGCAGGAATGTTCTCATTTAAAACCCAGGAATCCATCGTCAGCCTCTGTGACCCATCTGGTTTACAGACTGACCAAACAGGAGAGTTGACATGTGTAGCTATTGGTCTTAATGCCCCTGGCTCTACTAAAGAATCAGCCCCGGTACTCAGATCTGCCCTTGGGAAATCAGACTGTCTGAGATGGTGACTGAGGCTCTCTGTCAACTTGAACCCCCAGCTCTTCAACTCAACCACAATCGGAGTTTCTGCTGGGCAAAAGCCTCTCCATTCTGTGTCCCTACCTCTTGGAACTCGGCTGGGACTGACTCCACTAGCTCAGTTAAATTGTACGACTGTGAACATCCGATCTGTCCCTTATGTTTCATTGGGGAAATAACCAGAGTTTCTGTCGCCTCTTCCATTCCCCTCCAAAAGCAGTGATTGCAAGGATCTACTTCAACATCATTGGCCTTCATCCAGGCCAATCGCAATAGTAGAGGGAGAAAGACACTAGTAGGTGTGGTATATAGGCCCCCAAATAATAATGTTGAGGTAGGGAGGGCTATAAACAAGCAGATAAGGGATGCGTGTAAAAACGGAACGGCAATAATCATGGGGGACTTCAACATGCACATTGACTGGCAGACTCAAGTCGGTAAGGGTGGAATGGAGGAAGAGTTCTTAGAATGCTGTCGGGATAGTTTCCTTGAACAGCATGTTACGGAACCGACGAGGGAACGAGCTATTTTGGATCTGGTATTGTGTAACGAGGTAGGTAGAATTAAGGATCTTATTGTGAAGGACCCTCTTGGGTCTAGTGACCACAATATGGTCGAATTTCTGATTCAGATGGAAGAGGAGAAAGTTTGGTCCCAAACCAGTGTCCTCTGTTTGAACAGAGGGAAATATGATAGGATGAGGGATGAATTGGCTAAGGTAGACTGGGAGAGCAGGCTGGCAGGTAGGATAGCTGAGGAACAGTGGAGGATTTTTACGGAGATCCTTTTCAGTTCTCAGCAAAAATATATTCCAGCAAAAAACAAGGATTGTAAGAAAAGGGAGAACCAGCCGTGGATAACGAAGGAAATAAAGGAGAGTATTAAAATAAAAACAGCTGCGTACAGAGTGGCCAAAAATAGTGGAGAAACAAGTGATTGGGAAAAATTTAAGAAACAACAAAGAGAGACTAAGAAAGCGATAAAGAAAGGAAGGATAGACTATGAAGCTAGGCTAGCAATTAATATAAAAAATGATAGTAAAAGTTTTTATAAATATATAAAAAGGAATAGAGTGGCTAGAGTGAATGTTGGACCCTTGGAGGACGAGAGGGGGGAGTTAATAGTGGGAAATGAGGATATGGCTGAGTCTTTAAATAAGTTTTTTGTGTCGGTCTTCACGGTGGAGGACACAAATAGTTTGCCAAATATTAACGATAGAGGGTTGGCAGCAGGAGAAATACTTAATACAATTAATGTTACCAGAGAGGCAGTGCTGGGTAGACTAATGGGACTGAAGGTGGACAAGTCCCCGGGTCCGGATGGAATGCATCCCAGGGTATTGAAAGAAATGTCAGAGGTAATAGTGGGTGCGTTAGTGATTATTAATCAAAACTCGTTGCATTCTGGGGTAGTGCCGGTTGTTTGGAAAACGGCTAATGTTACGCCGCTGTTTAAAAAAGGAAGGAGACAAAAGGCGGGTAACTATAGGCCGGTCAGCTTAACGTCTGTAGTAGGGAAAATGCTGGAATCCATTATTAAAGAGGAGATAGCAGGGCATCTGGATAGAAATGGTTCGATCAATCAGACGCAGCATGGATTCATGAGGGGAAAGTCGTGCTTGACGAACATGTTGGATTTTTATGAAGATGTGACTAGGGCGGTTGATGGAGGAGAACCGGTGGATGCGGTGTTTTTGGATTTCCAAAAGGCGTTTGATAAGGTGCCCCATAAAAGGCTGCTGAAGAAGATTAGGGCACACGGAGTTGGGGGTAGTGTGTTAAAGTGGATTGGGGACTGGCTATCCGACAGGAAGCAAAGAGTCAGAATAAATGGGTGTTTTTCCGGTTGGAGGAAGGTAACTAGTGGCGTGCCGCAGGGATCGGTACTCGGGCCGCAACTATTTACCATTTATATAGATGATCTGGAGGAGGGGACGGAGTGTAGGGTAACGAAGTTTGCAGACGACACAAAGATAAGTGGAAAAGTGAATCGTGTGGAGGACGGAGAAGATCTGCAGAGAGATTTGGACAGGCTGAGTGAGTGGGCGAGGATATGGCAAATGGAGTATAACGTTGAGAAATGCGAGGTTATACACTTGAGGAAATAATAACAAATGGGATTACTATCTCAATGGAAACAAATTAAAACATGCTACCGTGCAAAGGGACCTGGGGGTCCTTGTGCATGAGACGCAAAAGCCCAGTCTGCAGGTACAACAGGTGATCAAGAAGGCAAATGGGATGTTGGCCTATATTGCGAAGGGGATAGAATATAAAAGCAGGGATGTCTTGATGCACCTGTACAGGGCATTGGTGAGGCCGCAGCTGGAATACTGTGTGCAGTATTGGTCCCCTTATATGAGGAAGGATATATTGGCATTGGAGGGAGTGCAGAGAAGGTTCACCAGGTTGATACCGGAGATGAGGGGTTTGGATTATGAGGAGAGGCTGAGGAGATTGGGTTTGTACTCGTTGGAGTTTAGAAGGATGAGGGGGGATCTTATGGAGACTTATAAGATAATGCGGGGGCTGGATAGGGTGGAGGCGGAGAGATTCTTTCCACTTAGTAAGGAAGTTAAAACTAGAGGACACAGCCTCAAAATAAAGGGGGGTCGGTTTAAGACAGAGTTGAGGAGGAACTTCTTCTCCCAGAGGGTGGTGAATCTCTGGAATTCTCTGCCCACTGAGGTGGTGGAGGCTACCTCGCTGAATATGTTTAAAGCGCGGATGGATGGATTCCTGATCGGTAAGGGAATTAAGGGTTATGGGGATCAGGCGGGTAAGTGGTACTGATCCACTTCAGATCAGCCATGATCTTATTGAATGGCGGGGCAGGCTCGAGGGGCTAGATGGCCTACTCCTGCTCCTATTTCTTATGTTCTTATGTTCTTATGTCCCACCCCGTGTCTGACCATTTGATTCATATACAAGGTCACTGAGCAGCGAGGGGGGGGGGCAGAGTGAGGCAGCGAGGGGGGGGGGGGAGAGTGAGGCGGCGAGGGGGGGGAGAGTGAGGCGGCGAGGGGGGGGAGAGTGAGGCGGCGAGGGGGGGGAGAGTGAGGCGGCGGGGGGGGGAGAGTGAGGCGGCGAGGAGGGTGGGAGAGTGAGGCGGCGAGGGGAGGGTGAGGCAGCGAGAGGGGGAGGGTGAGGCAGCGAGGTGGAGAGGGTGAGGCAGCGAGAGGGGGAGGGTGAGGGAGCGAGGTGGAGAGGGTGAGGCAGCGATGGGGGGGGAGGGTGAGGCAGCGATGGGGGGGGGAGGGTGAGGCAGCGATGGGGGGGGAGGGTGAGGCAGCGAGGGGAGGGAGGGTGAGGCAGCGATGGGGGGGAGGGTGAGGCAGCGATGGGGGGCAGAGTGAGGCAGCGAGGGGAGGGAGGGTGAGGCAGCGAGGGGGGAGAGGGTGAGGCAGCGAGGGGGGAGAGGGTGAGGCAGCGAGGGGGGAGAGGGTGAGGCAGCGAGGGGAGGGAGGGTGAGGCAGCGAGGGGAGGGAGGGTGAGGCAGCGAGGGGAGGGAGGGTGAGGCAGCGAGGTGGAGAGGGTGAGGCAGCGAGAGGGGGAGGGTGAGGGAGCGAGAGGGGGAGGGTGAGGGAGCGAGGTGGAGAGGGTGAGGCAGCGATGGGGGGCAGAGTGAGGCAGCGAGGGGAGGGGAGGGTGAGGCAGCGAGGGGGGGAGGGTGAGGCAGCGATGGGGGGGGGAGGGTGAGGCAGCGAGGGGGGGAGGGTGAGGCAGCGAGGGGAGGGAGGGTGAGGCAGCGAGGGGGGGTGGAAGGTGAGGCAGCGAGGGGAGGGAGGGTGAGGCAGCGAGGGGGGGGAGAGTGAGGCAGCGAGGGGGGGGGAGAGTGAGGCAACGAGGGGAGGGGAGGGTGAGGCAACGAGGGGAGGGGAGGGTGAGGCAGCGAGGGGAGGGGAGGGTGAGGCAGCGAGGGGGGGAAGAGTGAGGCAGCGAGGGGGGTAGGTTGAGGCAGCGAGGGGGGTAGGTTGAGGCAGCGAGGGGGGGGTGAGGCAGCGAGAGGGGGTGATGAGGCAGCGAGGGGGGGTGGGTGAGGCAGCGAGGGGGGGTGGGTGAGGCAGCGAGGGGGGGTGGGTGAGGCAGCGAGGGGGGGAGGGTGAGGCAGCGAGGGGGGGAGGGTGAGGCAGCGAGGGGGGGAGGGTGAGGCAGCGAGGGGGGGAGGGTGAGGCAGCGAGGGGGGAGGGTGAGGCAGCGAGGGGGGGAGGGTGAGGCAGCGAGGGGGGGAGGGTGAGGCAGCGAGGGGGGGAGGGTGAGGCAGCGAGGGGGGGGAGGGTGAGGCAGTGAGGGGGGGATGGTGAGGCAGCGAGGGGGGAAGGTGAGGCAGCGAGGGTGGGGGAGGGGGAGGCGGCGAGGAGGGGAGGTTGAGGCGGCGAGGAGGGGAGGGCGAGGCGGCGAGGGGGGGAGGGCGAGGCGGCGAGGGGGGGGTGAGGCGGCGGGGGGGTGAGGCGGCGAGGGGGGGAGGGTGAGGCAGCGAGGGGGGGAGGGTGAGGCAGCGAGGGGGGGGTGAGGCGGCGGGGGGGTGAGGCGGCGAGGGGGGGGAGGCGGCGAGGGGGGGGAGGGTGAGGCAGCGAGGGGGGGGGTGAGGCAGCGAGGGGGGGAGGGTGAGGCAGCGAGGGGGGGGAGGGTGAGGCAGCGAGGTGGGGGGGAGGGTGAGGCAGCGAGGGGGGGGAGGGTGAGGCAGCGAGGGGGGGGAGGGTGAGGCAGCGAGGGGGGGGAGGGTGAGGCGGCGAGGGGGGGGGGAGGGTGAGGCAGCGATGGGGAGGAGGGTGAGGCAGCGAGGGGGGGAGGGTGAGGCAGCGAGGGGGGGGAGGGTGAGGCAGCGAGGGGGGGGGAGGGTGAGGCAGCGAGGGGGGGGGAGGGTGAGGCGGCGAGGGGGGGGGGAGGGTGAGGCAGCGATGGGGGGGAGGGTGAGGCAGCGAGGGGGGGAGGGTGAGGCAGCGAGGGGGGGAGGGTGAGGCAGCGAGGGGGGAGGGTGAGGCGGCGAGGGGGGGGAGGGTGAGGCAGCGAGGGGGGGAGGGTGAGGCAGCGAGGGGGGGGAGGGTGAGGCGGCGTGGGGGGCATGTGGTGGCGAGGGGGAGAGAGGCGGCGAGGGGGGAGGGTGAGGGTGAGGCAGCGAGGGGGGGTGTGGTGGCGAGGGGGGGTGTGGTGGCGAGGGGGGGGTGTGGTGGCGAGGGGGGGGTAGAGCGTGAGGCAGCGAGGGGGGGGAGGGTGAGGCGGCGAGGGGGGAGAGGGTGAGGCGGCGAGGGGGGGGTGTGGTGGCGAGGGGGGGGTGGTGGCGAGGGGGGGGGTGGTGGCGAGGGGGGGGGGTGGTGGCGAGGGGGGGGGGTGGTGGCGAGGGGGGGGGGTGGTGGCGAGGGGGGGGTATGGTGGCGAGGGGGGGGTATGGTGGCGAGGGGGGGGTATGGTGGCGAGGGGGGGTTATGGTGGCGAGGGGGGGGTGTGGCGGCGAGGGGTGGGCAGAGTGAGGCGGCGACAGGGGGGGGGGGGAGGGGGAGCCGGGGGGATGTTGGTTTTATTTTCCCTGTTAATTATTCTTGCTCTGGATTTTTCTTTGACTTTTTGCACAATGAAGTTAAACTTCATGATACAATGATCACTCTTCCCTCAATGTTTCCCACTGACACTCGGTCCTCTCAGCCCACCTCATTCCCAGCTCCTCCTGCCTCACTCAACTGATCTGCTGGAGAAAATCTTCCTGAAGACGGTGTCGGAACTCTGCCCCTCTCCTCCTTTTCCGACTATCCCAGTCTATATTTGGGTGATTAAAGTCCCACGTTGTAAGAACTCTGGTGAATTCCAGTCCTCTCACCTGGTTTCCTTGACGATAGGTTCTGTGAACGCACCGGGCTCCGGCAAAGACAAGAAGGAGATGAGTGAGTCACCTCAAGACAAGAAACATGACAAATCAGGCTCCAATGCTCAGTCAGGTATGAAGGGAATGTTCATGTTTGAGAATATCTGAATTAAAAACAGAAAATGCTGCCAGGAGGCGAGGCAGTGTCTGTGGAGACAGAAAGCAAGTCAATGTTCCAGCGGAATCACCCTGCTATTGTATTAGGAATTACCGTCCAAACAAAGGGTTGTGAGTGTAACAACAACAACTTCAGATGGTTTGTTTTATTAGTACGTGCATGCTGGCCAAATGGCCTCCCTCTGTGCTGTTTGATTTTATGTTAAAGGCCGGACATTTGGCATTGAGAGGCCGGGCACAGGTCCCACTCCAGCCCCAGGCCGGGCACGGGTCCCGCTCCAGCCCCAGGCCGGGCATGGGTCCCACTCCAGCCCCAGGCCGGGCACAGGTCCCGCTCCAGCCCCAGGCCGGGCACGGGTCCCACTCCAGCCCCAGGCCGGGCACGGGTCCCGCTCCAGCCCCAGGCCGGGCACAGGTCCCGCTCCAGCCCCAGGCAGGGCACAGGTCCAGCCCCAGCCCCAGGCCGGGCACAGGTCCAGCCCCAGCCCCAGGCCGGGCACAGGTCCCGCTCCAGCCCCAGGCCGGGCACAGGTCCCGCTCCAGCCCCAGGCCGGGCACAGGTCCCGCTCCAGCCCCAGGCCGGGCACAGGTCCCGCTCCAGCCCCAGGCCGGGCACAGGTCCAGCCCCAGCCCCAGGCCGGGCACAGGTCCAGCCCCAGCCCCAGGCCGGGCACAGGTCCCGCTCCAGCCCCAGGCCGGGCACAGGTCCAGCCCCAGCCCCAGGCCGGGCACGGGTCCCGCTCCAGCCCCAGCCCCAGGCCGGGCACGGGTCCCGCTCAGCCCCAGGCTGGGCACGGGTGCCGCTCCCGCCCCAGGCCGGGCACGGGTCCCACTCCCGCTCCAGCCCCAGGCCGGGCACGGGTCCCGCTCCAGCCCCAGGCCGGGCACGGGTCCCGCTCCAGCCCCAGGCCGGGCACGGGTCCCACTCCAGCCCCAGGCTGGGCACGGGTCCTGCTCCAGCCCCAGGCCAGGCACGGGTCCTGCTCCAGCCCCAGGCCAGGCACGGGTCCTGCTCCAGCCCCAGGCCGGGCACAGGTCCTGCTCCAGCGCCAGGCCGGGCACAGGTCCTGCTCCAGCCCCAGGCCGGGCACGGGTCCCGCTCCAGCCCCAGGCCGGGCACGGGTCCTGCTCCAGCCCCAGGCTGGGCACGGGTCCCGCTCCAGCCCCAGGCTGGGCACGGGTCCCGCTCCAGTGGGAGGATATGGAGGATAGGAGAAACGGCAGTCAGCTTTCACACACTGGCACAAGGTCGAGCTCACACACCTCTCCCTGCAGTGGAGAAAGGAGAGAGGGAACTGTCCAAATCCAGACCAACACAGCAATTCACAACAGGAGTAGGCTGTTCAGCCCCTCGAGCCTGCTCACCCATTCACTGAGATCACGGCTGACCCAACTGGAACTTCCTGCCTACCCTAATAACCTTTCACCCCCTGCCTATTATTGATAGAGAGAAGCAATCTCCATTGGTGACGGGGTCAGGCACCATGGGAACAGGTTGCAAGGGAGACAGTGAGAATGTGTCCACAGCAGCAGGCTGTGATTTGGAAGTCTCAGGCATTACTTTATGCAGGAAGCTCCCAACGGGAATTACATTCAAATTTGAACAAGGAAATTTTCAAGGCTGTGTGGCAGCTGAAAGGTTTCGAAGGAAGACAGGAGTGGGAGCAATTGAAGAGTTCCTTCCAACAGAAACACAAAGAACAAAAGAACAAAGAAAATTACAGCACAGGAACAGGCCCTTCGGCCCTCCAAGCCTGCACCGACCATGCTGCCCGATTGAACTAAAACCCCCTACCCTTCCGGGGACCATATCCCTCTATTCCCATCCTATTCATGTACTTGTCAAGACGCCCCTTAAAGGTCACTACCGTATCCGCTTCCACTACCTCCCCCGGCAACGAGTTCCAGGTACCCACTACTCTCTGTGTAAAGACGTTGCCTCGTACATCTCCTTTAAACCTTGCCCCTCGCACCTTTAACCTATGCCCCCAGTAATTGATTCTTTCACCCTGGGAAAAAGCTTCTGACTATCCACTCTGTCCATGCCTCTCATAATCTTGTAGACTTCTATCAGGTCTCCCCTCAACCTCCGTCATTCCCGTGAGAACAAACCAAGTTTCTCCAACCTCTCCTCATAGCTAATGCCCTCCATACCAGGCAACATCCTGGTAAATCTTTTCTGTACCCTCTCCAAAGCCTCCACATCCTTCTGGTAGTGTGGCGACTAGAGTTGAACACTATATTCCAAGTGTGGCCCAACTAAGGTTCTATAAAGCTGCAACATGACTTGCCAATTTTTAAACTCAATGCCCCGGCCGATGAAGGCAAGCATGCCGTATGCCTTCTTGACTATCTTCTCCACCTGCATTGCCACTTTCAGTGACCTGTGTACCTGTACACTCAGATCCCTTTGCCTATCAATACTCTTAAGGGTTCTGCCATTTACTGTATATTTCCTATCTGTATTAGACCTTCAAAACTGCATTACCTCACATTTGTCCGGATTAAACTCCATCTGTCATCTCTCCGCCCAAGTCTCCAACTGATCTATATCCTGCTGTATTCTCTGATGGTCCTCATCGCTATCCGCAAATCCACCAACCTTTGTGTCGTCCGCAAACTTACTAATCAATACACTTACATTTTCCTTCAAATCATTTATATATACGAGAATCGCTTTCTAGTTGGTTCATCTATTCAGTTATATTCATTCAATTCAGATTAACAATCCGGTTTCCACACTGGGAGGGGATTAAATGCGTGGGTAGAGTCAGTGATAGGGGAGGGTGTACATGGTGGTGTTGGAGGGGGAATGGGGGGGGGGGGGGGGGAGAGTCAGTGATAGAGTCACAGAGTCATAGAGGTTTACAGCATGGAAAGAGGCCCTTTGGCCCAACTTGTCCATGCCGCCAGTTTTTTTAAAACCCCTAAGCTAACCCCAATTGCCCGCATTTGGCCCATATCCCTCTATACCCATCTTATCCATGTAACTATCTAAATGCTTTTTAAAAGACAAAATTGTATCCGCCTCCACTACTACCTCTGGCAGCTTGTTCCAGAAACTCACCACCCTCTGGGAAACAATTGCCCCTCTGGACACTTTTGTACCTCTTCCCTCTCACCTTAAACCGATGCCCTCTAGTTTTAGACTCCCCTACCTTTGGGAAAAGATATTGACCATCTAGCTGATCTATGCCCCTCATTATTTTATAGACCTCTATAAGGTCACCCCTCAGCCTCCTATGCTCCAGAGAAAAAAGTCCCAGTCTATCCAACCTCTCCTTATAACTCAATCCATCAAGTCCCGATAGCATCCTAGTAAATCTTTCCTGCACTCTTTCTAGTTTAATGATATCCTTTCTATAATAGGGTGACCAGAAATGCCTACAGTATTCCAAGTGTGGCCTTACCAATGTCTTGTACAACTTCAACAAGACGTCCCAACTCCTGTATTCAATGTTCTGACCGATGAAACCAAGCATGCCGAATGCCTTCTTCACCACTCTGTCCACCTGTGACTCCACTTTCAAGGAGCTATGAACATGTACCCCTAGATCTCTTTGTTCTGTAACTCTCCCCAACGCCCTACCATTAACTGAGTAAGTCCTGCCCTGGTTCAATCTACCAAAATGCATCACCTCGCATTTATCTAAATTAAACTCCATCTGCCATTCATCAGCCCACTGGCCCAATTGATCAAGATCCCATTGCAATCGGAGATAACTTTCCTCACTGTCCACTATGCCACCAATCTTGGTGTCATCTGCAAACTTACTAACCGTGCCTCCTATATTCACATCCAAATCATTAATATAAATGACAAATAACAGTAGACCCAGCACTGATCCCTGAGGCACACCGCTGGTCACAGGCCTCCAGTTTGAAAAACAACTCTCTACAACCACCCTCTGGCTTCTGTCAAGAACCCAATTTTGTATCCATTTAGATACCTCACCCTGGATCCCAACAGATTTAACCTTATGCAACAACCTACCATGCGGTACCTTGTCAAAGGCCTTTCTAAAGTCAATGTAGACAACATCAACTGCACTGCCCTCATCTACCTTCTTGGTTACCCCTTCAAAAAGCTCAATCAAATTTGTGAGACATGATTTTCCACTCACAAAGCCATGCTGACTGTCCCTAATCAGTCCTTGCATCTCTAAATGCCTGTAGATCCTGTCTCTTAAAATTCCTTCCAACAATTTACCCACCACAGATGTGAGGCTCACTAGCCTGTAGTTCCCAGGCTTTTCCCTGCAGCTCTTTTTAAACAAAGGCACAACATTTGCCACTCTCCAATCTTCAGGCACCTCACCCGTGACTATTGATGATTCAAATATCTCGGCTAGGGAACCCGCAATTTCCTCCCTAGCCTCCCACAATGTCCTGGGATACACTTCATCAGGTCCCGGGGATTTATCTACCTTGAGGCACTTTAAGACTTCCAGCACCTCCTTCTCTGTAATATATACATTCCTCAAGATCCAGAACTGGCTTGCCAAAAGGAGGCAGAGAGTGGGTATAGACGGGTCTTTTTCTAAATGGAGGTCAGTCACCAGTGGTGTCCCAGGGATCTGTTCTGGGATCCTTGCTGTTTGTCATTTTCATAAATGACCTGGATGAGGAAGTGGAGGGATGTGGGGGGTAAGTTTGCCGACGACACGAAGGTTGGTGGGGTTGTGGATAGTCTGGAGGGATGTCAGAAGTTACAGAGGGACATAGATAGGATGCAAGACTGGGCAGAGAAGTGTCAGATGGACTTCAACCCAGATAAATGCATAGTGGTCCATTTTGGCAGGTCAAATGGGATGAAGGAGTACAATATAAAGGGAAAGATTCTTAGTACTGTCGAGGATCAGAAGGACCTTGGGGTCCGGGTCCATAGGACTCTAAAATCGGCCCCGCAGGTGGAGGAGGTGGTTAAGAAGGCGAATGGTGTGCTGGCCTTTATCAATCGAGGGATTGAGTTTAGGAGTCTGGGGATAATAATGCAGTTATATAAGACCCTCGTCAGACCCCACTTGGAGTACTGTGCTCAGTTCTGGTCGCCTCATTACAGGAAGGATGTGGAAAAGATTGAAAGGGTGCAGAGGAGATTTACAAGGATGTTGCCTGGATTGAGTGGCATGCCTTATGAGGATAGGCTGAGGGAGCTTGGTCTTTTCTCCTTGGAGAGACGTAGGATGAGAGGAGACCTAATAGAGGTATATAAGATGTTGAGAGGCATAGATCGGGTGGACTCTCAGAGGCTTTTTCCCAGGGTGGAAATGGCTGCTACGAGAGGACACAGGTTTAAGGTGCTGGGGGCTAGGTACAGGGGAAATGTTAGGCGGAAGTTTTTCACAGAGGGTGGTGGGCGAGTGGAATCGGCTGCCGTCAGTGGTGGTGGAGGCAAACTCAATGGGGTCTTTTAAGAGACTCCTGGATGAGTACATGGGACTTAATAGGATGGAGGGTTATAGGTAGGCCTAAAAGGTAGGGATATGTTCGCCACAACTTGTGGGGCCGAAGGGCCTGTTTTGTGCTGCAGATCTTCTATGTTTCTATGTTTCTACATCACTATTTATTTCCCCAAGTTCCCTAACATCCATGCTTTTCTCAACAGTAAATACTGATGAGAAATATTCATTTAGGATCTCACCCATCTCTTGTGGATCCACACATAGATGACCTTGTTGATCCTTAAGAGGCCCTACTCTCTCCCTTGTTACTCTTTTGCCCTTTATGTATTTGTAGAAGCTCTTTGGATTCTCCTTTGCCTTTTCTGCCAAAACAATCTCGTGTCCCCTTTTTGCCCTCCTGATTTCTCTCTTAACTCTACTCCTACACCCCCTATACTCTTCAAGGGATTCACTTGATCCCAGCTGCCTGTGCATGTCATGTGCCTCTTTCTTCTTCTTGACCAGGGCCTCAATATCCTGAGTCATCCAGGGTTCCCGACTTCTGCCAGCCTTGCCCTTCACTCTCAGAGGAATGTGTTTACCCTGAATCCTGGTTAACATACTTTTGAAAGTGTGCCACTTACCAGACGTCCCTTTGCCTTCCCACAGACTCCCCCAATTAACTTTTGAAAGTCCTGCCTGATACCATCAAAATTGGCCTTGCCCCAATTTAGAATTTTAACCTTTGAGACAGACCTATCATTCTCCATAGTTATCTTAAAACCAATAGAATTATGGTCACTGGTCCCAAAGTGATCCCTCACTAACACTCCTGTCACCTGCCCTTCCTTATTTCCCAAGAGGAGGTCAAGTTTTGCCCCTTCTCTAGTCGGGCCATCCACAGACTGAATGAGAAATTCCTCCTGAATACACTCAACAAATTTCTCTCCATCCAACCCTCTAATACCATGGCTGTCCCAGTCAATGTTGGGAAAATTAAAATCTCCGACTATTACCACCCTATTTTTCTTGGAGCTATCTGTAATCTCCTTACATATTTGCTCCTCAATTTCCCGCCGACTATTTGGGGGCCTATAGTGCAATCCTATCAAAGTGATTTCCCCCTTCTTATTTCTCAGTTCTACCCATATAGACTCAATGGGCGAACCCTCGGATATATCCCCTCTCAGTACGGCCGTGATGCTTTCCCTAATCAAAACTGCAACTCCCCCTCCTCTCTTACCTCCTGTTCTATCTTTCCTATAGCATCTGTACCCTGGAACATTGAGCTGCCAGTCCTGTCCCTCCCTTAGCCATGTTTCAGTAATTGCTATAATATCCCAGTCCCATGTACCCATCAATGCCCTGAGTTCATTTGCCTTGCCCATCAGGCCTCTTGCATTGAAATAAATGCAGTTTAATCTGGACTTCCCTTGTTCTCTGTCCTGCTTTTGCCTGATCTGTCTGGTACTAGGATTACTGACACTGCCTTTACTAATTAATGTGCTCTCTTTAACTTCTGTGCTGTCCTCAACCTTCTCTTCTGTCTCCCTACTGCTTTGGATCCCACCCCCCTGCCAAACTAGTTTAAACCCTCCCGAGTGGCTCTAGCAAATCTCCCCGCCCGGATGTTAGTCCCCCTCCAGTTCAGGTGTAACCAGTCCCTCTTGAACAGATCAGCCCTTCCCCAGAAAATATCCCAATGATCCACAAATCTAAATCCCTGCCCCCTGCACCAGCTCTCAAGCCACCCATTCATCTGCCTAATCTTCCTATTCCTACTCTCACTAGCACGTGGCACCGGTAGCAGTCCCGAAATTACTACCTTCGAGGTCCTGCATGTTAGCCTTCTGCCTAACTCTCTATATTCACACTTCAGGACCTCATCCCTTTTCCGACCTGTGTCGCTGGTACCAATATGTACAACGACCTCTGGCTGCTCACCCTCCCCCTTAAGAATGTCCTGCAATCGCTCAGAGATGTCCTTGACCCTGGCACCAGCGAGGCAACACACCATCCTGGAGTCTCGATTGTGGCTACAGAAACACCTGTCTGTGCCTCTAACTAGCGAGTCCCCTATTACTACTGCTAGGGGAGAGGGTACATGGAGGTGTGGGAGGGGGAATGGGGGGGAGAGTCAGTGATAGGGGAGGGTGTACATGGGGGTGTGGGAGGGGGAGAATGTACATGGGGATGGAGGGGGTTAAATGGGTGCGAAGGGACCGTGATGGGGGATAGCAGGGAGTGTCGATGGTGGGACAGATACTCTCAGCTGTCTGACTCGCTGTATATTGGACACATCTGCCCCTCCATCCCCATGTACATTCTCCCCCTCCCACACCCCCATGGACACTCTCCCCTATCACTGACTCTCCCCCCATTCCCCCTCCCACACCCCCCATGTACACCCTCCCCTATCACTGAGCAGTCGGGTTTGTTCAGGAATGAAGCTGTTGATTATGGAGGAAGGGAAGATAAATAGTGAGCTCCTGGCTTCCTGTCTTGTTGCCGGTTATCTCTGGATAAAGGGCTGTGTTTGTTGTGGAATTTCTGCATGGTGTCATGTAACACGTGTGTGGTGTTGCACACACATTCGATTAACATGGAGACGAGGGGAGGGAGGTTTCAGCAACCGGCTGGAACTCACATCCTTTCCCATTCATACTTGCTCAGTAGTTAACACTCTCCTCTGTTCCAGGATCTGTAAAAGGCAAAAAAAGCAAAGGGAAATTGGAATCCACACCAGAACCAAGTCCTGAACCGGAACCACAGAGACCTCCACCGCCAAAACCAGGCTCAGACCAATGGGTTTATGTGGATGAGAAGCTTCCGCAGGTAACAGGAATCATACAGAGCAACGCTCCCCCTGCACTGTCCCCATCAAACACTCCCAGAACAGGTCCAGCACTGGGTTAGGTACAGAGTAAAGCTCCCTCGACACTGTCCCCATCAAACTCCCCCAGGACAGGTACAGCACGGGGTTAGATACAGAGTAAAGCTCCCTCTACACTGTCCCCATCAAACACTCCCAGGACAGGTACAGCACAGGGTTAGATACAGAATAAAGCTCCCTCTACACTGTCCCCATCAAACTCCCCCAGGACAGGTACAGCATGGGGTTAGATACAGAGTAAAGCTCCCTCTACACTGCCCCCCATCAAACACTCCCAGGACAGGTACAGCACGGAGTTAGATACAGAGTAAA
The DNA here is from genome assembly GCF_964213995.1 of Mustelus asterias. NCBI lineage: Eukaryota > Metazoa > Chordata > Chondrichthyes > Carcharhiniformes > Triakidae > Mustelus > Mustelus asterias. The sequence goes on along the minus strand of NC_135806.1, from coordinate 145,638,244 downwards.
GCTCCCTCTACACTGCCCCCCATCAAACACTCCCAGGACAGGTACAGCACGGGGTTAGATACAGAGTAAAGCTCCCTCTACACTGTCCCCATCAAACACTCCCAGGACAGGTACAGCACAGGGTTAGATACAGAATAAAGCTCCCTCTACACTGTCCCCATCAAACTCCCCCAGGACAGGTACAGCATGGGGTTAGATACAGAGTAAAGCTCCCTCTACACTGCCCCCCATCAAACACTCCCAGGACAGGTACAGCACGGAGTTAGATACAGAGTAAAGCTCCCTCTACACTGTCCCCATCAAACACTCCCAGGACAGGTACAGCACGGGGTTAGATACAGAGTAAAGCTCCCTCTACACTGCCCCCCCATCAAACAGTCCCAGGACAGGTACAGCACGGGGTTAGATACAGAATAAAGCTCCCTCTACACTGTCTCCATCAAACACTCACAGGACAGGTACAGCACGGGGTTAGATACAGAGTAAAACTCCCTCTACACTGTCCCCATCAAACACTCCCAGGACAGGTACAGCACGGGGTGAGATACAGAGTAAAACTCCCTCTACACTGTCCCCCATCAAACACTCCCAGGACAAGTACAGCACGGGGTTAGATACAGAGTAAAACTCCCTCTACACTGCCCCCCATCAAACACTCCCAGGACAAGTACAGCACGGGGTTAGATACAGAGTAAAGCTCCCTCTACACTGTCCCCATCAAACACTCCCAGGACAGGTAAAGCACGGGGTTAGATACAGAGTAAAGCTCCCTCTACACTGTCCCCATCAAACACGCTGTGGAGATGCCAGCATTGGACTGGGGTAAACACAGTAAGAAGTCCTACAAGACCAGGTTAAAGTCCAACAGGTTTATTTGGTAGCAAAAGCAACTAGCATTCGGAACAGGCATCCCCCATCAAACACTCCCAGGACAGGTACAGCACAGGGCTAGATACAGAGTAAAGCTTCCTCTGCACTGTCCCCATCAAACACTCCCAGGACAGGTACAGCACGGGGTTAGATACAGAGTAAGGAACTCTCGCACTCACTGGTTCTGTGCTGTGTTTCAGGAGGTTGCTGAGTACTTGGCTCCGTATTGGAACAACATTGAGAACACGTATATCAACACCATCTATAGTATGATGCAGGAGGAACGCAATGAAAAACACCGCATCATCACTTACCTATACAACATCAGGTGAGCAGCATGCCATGGCTACTGGTGTCTAAATATACAGAAAGCTGAATGGCTATACACTGGGAGAGGGGAATGTGCCTCGAGTCTGGGTATCTCTGCTTGTCCAGAAGGAACTCTTCAAATGCGGACAATAAAAATATAACAAAACTTGTTCCAACTTATAAATCTAAGAAAGGGTTTAATAAAGAAACGTCATTACTCCAAACTTGGGGCCTCGCCCTGGGCCACTCCAAGCTCCCCACAATTCCAAACAGATTCTTATTTATACTGAGTCAGCTGACCATCACATCATCCTGTAATTGGTTCCATGGTTTACTGGGTCAGCTGACCCTTACAGCTTGTTATTATTGGTCACATTACATCCAATACAAAGTTGTCACCGGTTACATTCTAACAGATTCCCTTTGTTTTATTTTTCGCAATAATTTAAGACAATCATCCTCCAGTATTCTTAATAACTTTCCAATACCTGCAGCTGTAGACTTGCACCAACCAGTTAAGTTTGGAAACTTCCTTGTTTTCCAGTGTTTGTTTAATGCTGGCCAAATCAATTCTTAGTCGTTTTTCTGTTACACGTTTTGTTGAGTGAACTTTGTCCCATAAAGACCGATTGTCCACATAACAGTAAATTGGTACTTTCTTACCCGATGTGCCCATAAAAAATAATTCTGTTAATGTGTCAGACAAATATATCCCCATATCCAACGCCTCCACTAACGCTAGGGTTTCAGCCGACAATGTACTTTTGACCACGCTTTTTATTTTCCTTGCTTCCCAGGCCAAGGGACGACATTTTCCTTCCTTACCGACAAGTATATTATAAATCCAGCACCGCTTGAATGTCCATCTGGTAGATTGGCATGTGAAGTATCACTGAACACAACCAATTTCATATCTTCCCGTTCTCCTAATGCTGGGAATTTAATTACACTCCTCTAATTTTAACTTTTTAAATGTTTTATTAGCCTGCAAGGTCTCTGACTGTGGCACGCTTCAGCATATTACTGAGGTCCAGGACATTAAAGCTCCCCTCTGGTCCTGTCTGTGTGCATAGCCAGTTTAGCTGTCCTATCATACTCCTCAACAACTCCGTTTCTTTTTCACTGGCCCCTTCCTCTTTTTCCATTGACCTTCCTCTGGTGATGGGAATGGGATCAATACTGTCTAGATATCCCAGTTGACCCATCGTCACTTGTCAGATATCAAGACCAAGATATCGAAAAGCACCAGCTGCTTGACTCCCGCCTTTAAATTCTGTTTTCAGCTTCTCAATTATCCTTTTTTAAATTCTTCTGGGCCACTCCATAGGGAATCATCCACATGCATTATAAACATTCCAGTGAATTTTCCTTTAGCCTTCCAGTAAAACATCGCTGGATCTGCTTTTAACTGGACACAGCCAGTCTTCAGCAATACAGATCGTACAGAGAAATACCAGACGCTTGATGCATCACTTCACCCATATACACATTTGTTCAATTTCCACAAATGTCCCTGTGTATTACCTGTTTCTTTGGGTGGCCTCAAAAAAACTTTTCTGAAATGTTTGGCCGGGCAGAAATGCTGCTTTGATATCTATTGATTTACACATTCAATTATTAGATACTAGAACAGCAAAAAAAAATTTTAGTGTCACTTTCCCTGCTGTGGGTGAATCAACCGTAATGTCTCCCCCATCCAAATGTTCCTCTACCCACGGGCTACTAATCTGGTTTTAGCTTTATACATTCCATCTGCAAAACTTTCTCTGTGCAAACCCACCGATGGGACAAAGCAGGCTTCCCTTCATCTGGTACCTCGGTGTACACCCCAACTCCTTCCAACTGTCCAGCTCTCTTTGTTTGGCCTCCTATTCCTATCATTGGTTTGATTCCTAGCCTTTCTCGTTAAGTTCCGGCCTCTACTGCCATGTCTGTTTCTGTCAGGGCTGCTACCCTCAGATCGCCGTTCTCTGTTGATTCCACTTCAGTCACAGATTCGTGACTTTTTCTTGGGTTCACGAATGCTTATTGTCTCATCCTCAGGACTTAGGTCTCGCTTTTTTTCCTTCCATCTGTCCACCCCATTTTCCCAATCTATAGCTTTGGCTTCTTGCCCTTGCTCTTGGATGTTGAGCCAGTGTTTGTACTTTCCTGAGGCCTGTCCTGCTTTCCCGATTAGTGTGGCCTCCCTCCACTCGCTTGACCCTTTGGGTGTGTATGGTACCACTGTGCCTACTTTGGGTAGCTGAACCTTTGAAGCAGCAGCTTCATCCCCTGCTTCACTGGTACTTTGTTGATCATCAGATTCCCTCTCATCTATTGTTGACTGATCCTCATAATAGCTCAGGGTGTGTGCATGTGAGGCACAAGGTGCCTCCTGCACTTCTGCATCTTGCTCAGATGCTCCGAATTCATACCCAAGTCCCACTACTCTCGAAGAGTGGGCTCGCATTGTCTGGTTACCGTGTTGTATATAACTACCTTGCTGTCTGTTCCTATCACTTTCCCGGGTCCTTTCCACTCTTTTATAGTAGACCCTATCCCCCTTCTGGAAGATGGTCTTATGCGATGTCTTAGGGCCCTTCTTATCCATTCTGAAACCTCAGCCTTAATGAAGGCCGTTCTCCCTGCATGCATAGTGTTTAAATGTGCAGAAAACATGGAGCTAATGCTTGCCCCTTCTCGCGCTGGGGGAGCATCTGTTAATACTGACGGCACTTTGGATTCCTCCCATATAGCCCCCCCCACCATTTGTAACAAATTTTTCACATGCACTGCCCTTGCTAAAGCAATCTGCAATTTACAGCCCGGTTGATCTGCCAAAATTTTGATGCAACGTGTCATCTATAACGGCGTGATTCCTTTCACAGAGGCCAGTGCTGAATGGGCTCTCTGCTGCCGTGCGCATTATTACAATATTTACATTTTCACACATATCTTGAAACTCATCATTTGCGAATTCGCCCCATTGTCTGTCAAAAATTTAGACGGTGCCCCCAATCCTGTTCCAATCCAGGAGGTCATAATTTTATCTATAATGGTCTTTTTATCTTTGCTGTAAATCACCGTGGATACGCTAAACCGGGTGGCCATGTCCACAAAGTGCAATAGATAGACGCCTTTGTCCTTGTCCCATATCTTTAGATCCATCGCCACTACATCATTGAAATCCTGTGCTAATGGTAGACTCACAACTAGATGCGGGGATGTCCTTCTATACTTTATGCAAATTTCACACTGGACTGGTATTTATTCTACGAGATCATTATATCCTTTGTCCAGCACACCTACATCCTGCAGCAGTGCTCTCAGTCTCTGTGGTGCTGGATGACCAAACTGCTTATGGAGTTTCAGAATGATCTTCTTTTTGTCCATCGTGCTGTTGTCTGTTAGCGACACTAACGCCTCATGAATCCTTTGGTCTGATCATTTCGGTTCACTTAAAGGAAGACAATAATGGCCAGATCTTGTACAGTTTCCCCAAATACCACAGCTTTATCCTGTTTCAAATCGATGGTCATCTGAGCTTTCTTAATCGCAGACCTGCTTAACAACAAAGGCATATCACTGGAAACTACATCTGTACTTACAAATAAACTGATTCCCGCAATCCTACAGGGAAGTATCACCCTTTTGGAGGACGTTAGAGTGTTGTCATCTCCAAGTCTAAAGCAGCTGGAACTATCATGTTCTTTTACTTTCTTTTGGCTTTTATGATCAAGAGACCTTAAATAACAATCTAGCCAATCTGAGCCGCAGACAGCGGATGTACATCCACTATCTAAAACAGCACAGTTGAAAGAGTCTATCATCAGGACGCTCATTATGGGACTCAACTTTTCTGCCACCAAAACAATGCCTTCCTGGTCCTTATCCTCGTCACTGTCGGTTTCCACGTATTCTGTGTCACGTGGTTTCAAAGACACGATTGCTTCTTTTCGGACAGTTTACAATGTAGTGGTCTGGGGAATCACATCGGAAACAGCGATTCATAATCCCTCTCGCATTCCTTCCATTGAAACCTCTTATCAGTATCCCATATGCATCTTCCTTCCCCATTTTCAAATCGGTTATAACTATTTTTGACACTCGGTCCGTTATTAACGTAACTGTCTCTGTTTAAAGGCCTTCGTGCTCCATGTGGTCCGGCAGGCGGTTGAGTCACCATTGACTCCTCCGTTCTGGGCTCTGTGGCATTCCGGTCTGCATTGAACAAGGTGGCAGCGAATGATTGCTTCCCAAAAAACTTTCTTAATGATGCTGCCATTTGATCAAAGAGGGGCTCTGTTCCCCTTAATTGTATTCCAGTCATTACTAAAAGAGTATCCATGTGCGACAGACATGCACAGTCAACAACTTAAAGGCCAATACTGCATCTGGAATCTCCAGATTAAATTTCATTAGCCTGTTACAGCTCCTATCAAAATCCATGATATACTCTTCCATGGACTGGGAATCTTGTCTCCTAATCCTGTCAAACATCACCCACCCTTCATAATTCTCCAAGAGCTCATCTTTCTGGTAAAACGTCTCGAAGTATTGTGTCAGGAGCTGGAGCCCTTCTTCTCTATTTAGGCCGTCTGCCGTCCAATCAGAAAATACTTTGTTTCTGAGCTTGCTCCTAATTGGAAGTGACAAAGCCAATGCCATACCTTGCTTTGTTTTCGGTATTGTGGTGACCAGGGCCCACATTTCCACCTCTGCCTTCCATTGCCGATATGGTTCAGCATCTGCAAAGACAGAGGCACAGTCCAATCCCACTGGTTTCCTTCTACCTCCTGCCATGGCTGCAGCACTTCTTCAAAAACAAACACCAAGTTACGATGGGCTTTCCTCTGCTGCCAATGTTTCCTCAGAAGGAACTCTTCAAAATGCAGATGATGAAAATACAACAAAGGCTTGGGGGAATTAGCTCAAGTGGTACAGCATTCGCTTCGCATGTGGGAGGCAGTGGGATCAATGCCCACGTTCTCCACTTTGATTAGGGTGGCACGGTAGCACAGTGGTTAGCGCTGCTGCTTCACAGCTCCAGGGACCCGGGTTCGATTCCCGGCTTGGGTCACTGTCTGTGTGGAGTTTGCACATTCTCCTCGTGTCTGCGTGGGTTTCCTCCGGGTGCTCCGGTTTCCTCCCACAGTCCAAAGATGTGCGGGTTAGGTTGATTGGTCATGCTAAAATTGCCCCTTAGTGTCCTGGGATGCGTAGATTAGAGGGATTAGCGGGTAAAATATGTAGGGATATGGGGCTAGGGCCTGGGTGGGATTAGACTCGATGGGCCGAATGGCCTCTTTCTGTACTGTAGGGTTTCTATGATTCTATGAAAACTTACCTCAACTTATAAATCTAAGAAAGGATTTAGTAAAGAAACATCATTACTCCAAACTTGGGGCCTCACCCTGGGCCACTCCAAGCTCCCCACAATTCTAAACAGGTTCTTATTTCTGGTGAGTCAGCTGGTCAGCTGACCATTGCATCATTCTGTCATTGGTTCCATGGTTTACTGGGTCAGCTGACCCTTACAGCTTGTTACCATTGGTCACATTACATCCAATACAAAATTGTCACCAGTTCATTCTAACATCCTCATACGCTAGTCACTGAAGATAAGCAATTGTACAGGGTGTTGGTGAGGCCACATCTGGAGTATTGTGTCCAGTTTTGGTCTCCTTATTTGAGGAAGGGTGTGGTGGCTTTGGAGGCAGTTCTGAGGAGGTTCACCAGCTTGATTCCAGGATGAAAGGGCTGTCGTACGAGGAGCAGTTGAATAGCTTGAACTTGTACTCGCTGGAGTTCAGAAGAATGAGGGGGGCTCTGATTGAGGTATATAAAATGCTAAAGGGGATTGATAAGGTCTCTTTGAACAGATGTTCCCTCTTGTGGAACAGTCTGGAACAAGAGGGCACAGATATAAAGTGAGAGGAGGTAGGTTCCAAACTGTGATGAGGAGAAGCCACTTCTCCCCGAGGGTTGTGAATCTGTGGAACTCACTGCGCCAGGGTGCAGTGGAGACAGAATCAACCAATGGGTTCAAGAAAGAGATGGATATGTTTCTGATGGAAAACGGGATAAAGGGTGATGGGGAGCAGGCAAGAAAGTGGAGCTGAGACCAGCGAAAGATCAGCCATGATCATGTTTGATGGCGGAGCGGCCTCAAAGGGCCGAATAGGCTCCTCCTGCTCTTATTTTCCATAGTGCCGATATACAGCAACCAGCATCTAAATATTCAGCCACCCAGGTGTCAATATACCACGATCAGTATCTCAATAGGCGGCACGGTAGCACAGTGGTTAGCACTGCTGCCTCACAGCGCCAGGGACCCAGATTCGATTCCCGGCTCGGGTCACTGTCTGTGTGGAGTTTGCACATTCTCCCCATGTCTGCGTGGGTTTCCTCCGGGTGCTCCGGTTTCCTCCCATGGTCCAAAAATGGATTGGCCATGCTAAATTGCCCCTTAGTGTCCCAAGATGTGCATGTTACAGGGATTAGTGGGATAAATGTGTGGGAGTTATGGGGGTAAGGCCTGGGTAAGATGCCCTATTGGAGGGTCTGTGCAGTCTCGATTGGCCGAATTGCCTCCTTCAGCACTGTCGATTCTGTGTAGGGATTAAGTTTATTTATTAGTGTCACAAGTAACACTGCAATGAAGTTACTGTGAAAATCCTCGAGTCACCACACTCCAGTGCCTGTTTGGGGTTTTAGCTCTTAGAGCTAAAGGGATCAAGGGATATGGGGGAAAGGGGGGAATCAGGATATTGAATTTGATGATCAGCCAAGATCAAAATGAATGATGGAGCAGGATCGAAGGGCTGAATGGCCTCCTCCTGCTTCTAGTTTCTATGTTTCTATGACCCTATTGGGCCATTTCTTATTCAGATATATTCTCAGTCTCTCTTCCCACTCTGGGCCATTTCTTGACTCTGTATGCTTGGTGATTTGTCTAAGGGGTACCGGAGGCAGATAGGGGATGGGTCTGGCTCTCAGTAAATTCCACTAGTGACTGATGCACGAGGACACCAAGCTCTTGCATCCATTCGAATAACAATCTGTCTTCCTATGATTGCTAACAAAGTGAATAATTTCACATTTATACACATGATACTAAATCACGCTGAAGCCTCTCTGTATCCTCCTCACAGCTCACCCTCCCCCCAACTTTATATCATCTGCAAATTTGGAGATAATACATCAGAATGTAACAACTAGGAGCAGGAGTAGGCCATCTGACCCCTTGAGCCTGCTCCGCCATTCAATCAGATCACTCTGCGCTGTGTACCGGGGCTGGCACTGAGAGCGGGGTGAAGGAACGCTGCGCTGTGTACCGGGGCTGGCACTGAGAGCGGGGTGAAGACACTCTGTGCTGTGTACCGGGGCTGGCACTGAGAGCGGGGTGAAGACACTCTGTGCTGTGTACACGTTGGGAATATGATTGTCATGCCTTTATTTCATTTGTGTCAGGCAGGATTTCCATGAGTATTTGAGCTCACGGCCGGACCACAAGCAGGAGTTTGTGTCGCAGTGGCAGGACGATTATAATTCCATCGCTGAAGACCTGCGTCACGATGACGATGTGAAAGCAGAACTGTTGCTGCGACTTTATGTGAGTAAAGACGTCCGGACCTCCACCCTGCTTCTACCCCCATCTGCGGCTCCCCCCAACTACCAGCACTCTGTGTCAGTGTATGGGCCTCCATGGGGAACTCTGTGTCAGCGTGAGACCCCCCCCATGAGGACTCTGTGTCAGTGTGAGACCCCCCCCCCATGGGGAACTCTGTGTCAGCGTGAGACCCCCCCCCCATGAGGACTCTGTGTCAGTGTGAGACCACCCCCCCAGTACCCTCCACGGTAGCACAGTGGTTAGCACTGCTGCTTCACAGCTCCAGGGACCTGGGTTCGATTCCCGGCTCGGATCACTGTCTGTGTGGAGTTTGCACATTCTCCTCGTGTCTGCGTGGGTTTCCTCCGGGTGCTCCGGTTTCCTCCCACAGTCCAAAGATGTGCGGGTTAGGTTGATTGGCCATGCTAAAATTCCCCCTTCGTGTCCTGGGATGCGTAGGTTAGAGGGATTAGCGGGTAAATATGTAGGGATATGGGGGTAGGGCCTAGGTGAGATTGTGGTCGGTGCAGACTCGATGGGCTGAATGGCCTCTTTCTGTACTGTAGGGTTTCTATGATTTCTATGATGTTTACAGCATGGAAACAGGCCCTTCAGCCCAACTTGTCCATGCCACCTAGATGTTTAAAACTAAGCTAGTCCCAATTGCCCGTGTCTGGCTCATATCCCTCTCCACCCATCATAGAATCATAGAATCCCTACAGTGCGGAAAGAGGCCATTCGGCCCATCGAGTCTGCACCGACCACAATCCCACCCAGGCCCTATTCCTGTAACCCCACATATTTACCCTGCTAATCCTGACAATTTAGCATGGCCAATCAACCTAACCCGCACACCTTTGGACTGTGGGAAGAAACCGGAGCACCCGGAGGAAACCCACGCAGACACGGGGAGAATGTGCAAACTCCGCACAGACAGTGACCTGAGCCGGGAATTGAACCCAGGTGCTATGAGGCAGCAGTGCTAACCACTGTGCCACCGTGCCGCACTGGCATCTTACCCATGGAAACTGTCTAAATGCTTTTTAAAAGACAAAATTGTACCTGCCAGTTATAGATGGCAGAGGGAAGTTATGTGTGGAACCGGAGGAGATTGGTGAAGCATTGAACCAATATTTCTCTTCGGTGTTCACGCAAGGGGACATGAATATAGCTGAGGAGGACACTGGGTTGCAAGGGAGTAGAATAGACAGTATTACAGTTGATAAGGAGGATGTGCAGGATATTCTGGAGGGTCTGAAAATAGATAAATCCCCTGGTCCGGATGGGATTTATCCAAGGATTCTCTGGGAGGCAAGAGAAGTGATTGCAGAGCCTCTGGCTCTGATCTTCAGGTCGTCGTTGGCCTCTGGTATAGTACCAGAAGATTGGAGGTTAGCGAATGTTGTCCCATTGTTTAAGAAGGGGAACAGAGACTTCCCCGGGAATTATAGACCGGTGAGTCTCACTTCTGTTGTCGGCAAGATGTTGGAAAAAATTATAAGGGATAGGATTTATAGTTATTTGGAGAGTAATGAATTGATAGGTGATAGTCAGCATGGTTTTGTGGCAGGTAGGTCGTGCCTTACTAACCTTATTGAGTTTTTTGAGAAAGTGACCAAGGAGGTGGATGGGGGCAAGGCAGTGGACGTGGTATATATGGATTTTAGTAAGGCGTTTGATAAGGTTCACCATGGTAGGCTTCTGCAGAAAATGCAGATGTATGGGATTGGGGGTGATCTAGGAAATTGGATCAGGAATTGGCTAGCGGATAGGAAACAGAGGGTGGTGGTTGATAGTAAATATTCATCATGGAGTGCGGTTACAAGTGGTGTACCTCAGGGATCTGTTTTGGGGCCACTGCTGTTTGTAATATTTATTAATGATCTGGATGAGGGTATAGTTGGGTGGATTAGCAAATTTGCTGATGACACCAAAGTCGGTGGTGTGGTAGACAGTGAGGAAGGGTGTCGTAGTTTGCAGGAAGACTTAGACAGGTTGCAAAGTTGGGCCGAGAGGTGGCGGATGGAGTTTAATGCGGAGAAGTGTGAGGTAATTCACTTTGGTAGGAATAACAGATGTGTTGAGTATAGGGCTAACGGGAGGACTTTGAATAGTGTGGAGGAGCAGAGGGATCTAGGTGTATGTGTGCATAGATCCCTGAAAGTTGGGAATCAAGTAGATAAGGTTGTTAAGAAGGCATATGGTGTCTTGGCGTTTATTGGTAGGGGGATTGAATTTAGGAGTCGTAGCGTTATGTTGCAACTGTACACAACTCTGGTGCGGCCGCACTTGGAGTACTGTGTGCAGTTCTGGTCCCCACATTACAGGAAGGATGTGGAGGCTTTGGAGAGGGTGCAGAGGAGGTTTACCAGGATGTTGCCTGGTATGGAGGGGAGATCCTATGAGGAGAGGCTGAGGGATTTGGGATTGTTTTCGCTGGAAAGGCGGCGGCTAAGAGGGGATCTTATTGAAACATATAAGATGATTAGAGGTTTAGATAGGGTGGATAGTGATAGCCTTTTTCCTCTGATGGAGAAATCCAGCACGAGGGGGCATGGCTTTAAATTGAGGGGGGGTAGTTATAGAACCGATGTCAGGGGTAGGTTCTTTACCCAGAGGGTGGTGAGGGATTGGAATGCCCTGCCAGCATCAGTAGTAAATGCGCCTAGTTTGGGGGCGTTTAAGAGATCCGTAGATAGGTTCATGGACGAAAAGAAATTGGTTTAGGTTGGAGGGTCACCGTTTTTTTTTTAACTGGTCGGTGCAACATCGTGGGCCGAAGGGCCTGTTCTGCGCTGTAATGTTCTATGTTCTATGTTCTATGTTCTACTACTATCTCTGGCAGCTTGTTCCAGACATTCACCACCCTCTGTGTGAAAGAATTGCCCCTTTGGACTCTTTTGTATCTCTCCCCTCTCACCTTAAACCTATGTCCTCTAATTTTAGACTCCCCTACCTTTGGGAAAAGATATTTACTGTCTTGTTGATCTGTGCCCCTCATTATTTTATAAACCTCTATAAGATCACCCCTCAGCCTCCTACGCTCCAGGGAAAAAGTCCCAGTCTATCCAGCCTCTCCTTAGAACTCAAACCATCAAGCCCCAGCAACATCCTAGTAAATCTTTTCTGCACTCTTTCTAGTTTAATAACATCCTTTCTATAATGGGGTGACCAGAATTGCACACAGTATTCCAAGTGTGGCCTTACCAATGTCTTGTACAACTTCAACAAGATGTCCCAACTCCTGTATTCAATGTTCTGACCGATGAAACCAAGCATGCCGAATGCCTTCTTCACCACTCTGTCCACCTGTGACTCCACTTTCAAGGAGCTATGAACATGTACCCCTAGATCTCTTTGTTCTGTAACTCTCCCCAACGCCCTACCATTAACTGAGTAAGTCCTGCCCTGGTTCAATCTACCAAAATGCATCACCTCGCATTTATCTAAATTAAACTCCATCTGCCATTCGTCAGCCCACTGGCCCAATTGATCAGGATCCCGTTGCAATTGGAGATAATTTTCTTCACTGTCCACGATGCCACCAATCCTGGTGTAATCCTCAAACTTACTAACCATGCCTCCTATATTCTCATCCAAATCATTAATATAAGTGAAAATAACAGTGGACCCAGCACTGATCCCTGAGGCACACCGCTGGTCACAGGCCTCCAGTTTGAAAAATAACCCTCTACAACCACCCTCTGGCTTCTGTCAAGAAGCCAATTTTGTATCCATTTGGCTACCTCAGCCTGGACCCCGTGAGATTTAACTTTATGCAACAACCTACCATGCGGTACCTTGTCAAAGGCCTTGCCAAAGTCCAGGGGAATTTCACAGTAACTTAATTGCAGTGTTAATGTAAGTCTTACTTGTGACTAATAAATAAACAAACTTTAATGTGGACAACGTCGACTGCACTGCCCTCATCTACCTTCTTGGTTACCCGTTGTCTATGTGTGTATTATCAGAGTCAGGGCATCCCCCTGTCTATCGGGGTGTGAGCGCGGAATTCACTCAACTTGTTTGTTTGCTGTGCAGAATCTGCGTGAATGTCTCTGGGATATCTCTGACAACAGGAAGGAGGAGGCTGAGAGGGAAAGGATGTTTATTATCAGAAATGGCTGGCTGGAGGATCACCTGGGGTTACTGCTCAACATCTACTCAACGCTGATGCAGGTATGATCCCCGACACTGCGTCCGAGCCTGTAACATCTGCATCTCAACCTGCAGTGCTCGGGACTTACAGTTCCCATCAAAGTTTCAGAGCAAATCAGGAGGAATATGGAGAAACCGGAGGCATTGGCAATAAAGGAATAGATGGAGTTCAGAGTTTGAGAGGGTGTGCAGGTAGCTCGCCTGGGGTAGTTACATTGAAAGGAGGAAGGTTGAATGTTAGTTTTTTAATTTTTAACAATGAAGGTTGCAGCCAATTAGTAATTTCCAAACCACAGGATTGTTGTAAGAAACTGAACAACTAATTGTTCTGTTGTCCCACAGCCAATCAGGCAGCCCGGCTGTGCACAGCAAGCTGCCACAAACACCTTTGTCCTTATCTGCTTTGCTGATGTTGATTGGACAGAACACAGACAGGAACACCCCTGGTCACCTTCGAGATAGTTTCATTGACCAATAGGACCTAAATTTAACATCTCACCAGAAAGACAGCACCACCAACAGTGCGGCACTCCCGCAGTACAGACCCCCTGTCAGTGCGGCACTCCCGCAGTACAGACCCCCTGACAGTGCGGCACTCCTTCAGTCCTGGACCTCTGACAGTGTAGCACTCCCTCATAACTGACCCTCTGACAGTGCGGAACTCCCTCAGCACTGACCCTCTGACAGTGCGGCACTCCCTCAGCACTGACCCTCTGACAGTGCAGCACTCCTTCAGTACTGACCCGCTGACAGTGCGGCACTCCCTCAGTACTGTCCCTCTGACAGTGCAGTCCTCCCTCATTACTGACCCCCTAACAGTGTGGCACTCCCTCAGCACTGACCCTCCGACAGTGCGGCGAGGTGATGAATGAATACTTTTCTTCAGTGTTCACCAAGGAGAGGGGCCATGTTTTTGAGGAAGAGAAGGTGTTACAGGCTAATAGGCTGGAGGAAATAGATGTTCGGAGGGAGGATGTCTTGGCAGTTTTGAATAAACTGAAGGTCGATAAGTCCCCTGGGCCTGATGAAATGTATCCTAGGATTCTGTGGGAGGCAAGGGATGAGATTGCAGAGCCTTTGGCGTTGATCTTTGGGTCCTCGCTGTCCACGGGGATGGTGCCAGAGGACTGGAGAATGGCGAATGTTGTTCCTCTGTTTAAGAAAGGGAATAGAAATGACCCTGGTAATTATAGACCGGTTAGTCTTACTTCGGTGGTTGGTAAATTGATGGAAAGGGTCCTTAGGGATGGGATTTACGACCATTTAGAAAGATGCGGATTAATCCGAGATAGTCAGCACGGATTCATGAAGGGCAAGTCGTGCCTCACAAATTTGATAGAATTTTTTGAGGAGGTAACTAAGTGTGTTGATGAAGGTAGGGCAGTTGATGTCATATACATGGATTTTAGTGAGGCGTTTGATAAGGTCCCCCATGGTCGGCTGATGATGAAAGTGAGGAGGTGTGGGATAGAGGGAAAGTTGGCCGATTGGATAGGTAACTGGCTGTCTGACCGAAGACAGAGGGTGGTGGTCGATGGAAAATTTTCGGATTGGAGGCAGGTTGCTAGCGGTGTGCCGCAGGGATCAGTGCTTGGTCCTCTGCTCTTTGTGATTTTTATTAATGACTTAGAGGAGGGGGCTGAAGGGTGGATCAGTAAATTTGCTGATGACACCAAGATTGGTGGAGTAGTGGATGAGGTGGAGGGCTGTTGTAGGCTGCAAAGAGACATAGATAGGATGCAAAGCTGGGCTGAAAAATGGCAAATGGAGTTTAACCCTGATAAATGTGAGGTGATTCATTTTGGTAGGACAAATTTAAATGTGGATTACAGGGTCAAAGGTAGGGTTCTGAAGACTGTGGAGGAACAGAGAGATCTTGGGGTCCATATCCACAGATCTCTAAAGGTTGCCAGTCAAGTGGATAGAGGTGTGAAGAAGGCCTATAGTGTGTTAGCTTTTATTAACAGGGGGTTGGAGTTTAAGAGCCGTGGGGTTATGCTGCAACTGTACAGGACCTTGGTGAGACCACATTTGGAATATTGTGTGCAGTTCTGGTCACCTCACTATAAGAAGGATGTGGAAGCGCTGGAAAGAGTGCAGAGGAGATTTACCAGGATGCTGCCTGGTTTGGAGGGTAGGTCATATGAGGAAAGGTTGAGGGAGCTAGGGCTGTTCTCTCTGGAGCGGAGGAGGCTGAGGGGAGACTTAATAGAGGTGTATAAAATGATGAAGGGGATAGATAGAGTGAACGTTCAAAGACTATTTCCTCGGGTGGATGGAGCTATTACAAGGGGGCATAACTATAGGGTTCGTGGTGGGAGATACAGGACGGATATCAGAGGTAGGTTCTTTACGCAGAGAGTGGTTGGGGTGTGGAATGGACTGCCTGCAGTGATAGTGGAGTCAGACACTTTAGAAACATTTAAGCGGTTATTGGATAGGCACATGGAGCACACCAGGATGATAGGGAGTGGGATAGCTTGATCTTGGTTTCAGATAAAGCTCGGCACAACATCGTGGGCCGAAGGGCCTGTTCTGTGCTGTACTGTTCTATGTTCTATGTTCACTGCCTCAGTACTGACCCTCTGACAGTGCGGCGCTCCCTCAGTACTGACCCTCTGACAGTGCAGCACTCCCTCAGTACTGACCCTCTAACAGTAAGGCACTCCCACAGTACTGACCCTCAGTGCGGCACTCCCTCAGTACTGACCCTCTGACAGTGCGGCACTCCCTCAGTGCTGACCCTCTGACAGTGTGGCACTCCCTCAGTACTAACCCTCTGACAATGCGACACTCCCTCATAACTGACCCTCTGACAGTGCAGCACTCCCTCAGTACTGACCCTCTGACAGTGCAGCACTCCCTCAGTACTGACCCTCTGACAGTGCGGCACTCCCTCAGTACTGACCGTCTGACTGTGCGCCACTCCCTCAGTACTGACCCTCTGACAGTGCGGCACTCCCTCAATACTGACCCTCTGACAGTGCGGCACTCCCTCAGTCATGACTCTTTGTCAGTGGATATTTGAGAGATAGCAGATTTGACAGATCGGAGTTCTAAGGAACATCTTAAAGACAATGCGAGGTGGAGAGATTTCAGGATTTAACACACGACTTAGAAATCAAATCATAGAAATCATAGAAACCCTACAGTGCAGAAGGAGGCCATTTGGCCCATCGAGTCTGCACCGACCACAATCCCACCCAGGCCCTACCCCCACATATTTACCCGCTAATCCCTCTAACCTATGCAACCCAAGACTCTAAGGGGCAATTTTTAACCTGGCCAATCAACCTAACCCGCACATCTTTGGACTGTGGGAGGAAACCGGAGCACCTGGAGGAAACCCACGCAGACACGAGGAGAATGTGCAAACTCCACACAGACAGTGACCCGAGCCGGGAATCGAACCCGGGACCCTGGAGCTGTGAAGCAGCAGTGCTAACCACTGTGCTACCATACCATACACATTTACTACTTCTAACCCCCACCCATGCCCCACTGTGCTACCATGCCGCCCATACCAGGCTACCAGGGCCTAAGAGACTTGAGGCAGTTACAGAGAGAGGCGGGGGTGGGGTGGGGTGGGGTGGTGGGGACGTCATGCAGTCATTTGAAAAGAAGGTTGAATACAGGGAGCAACGAGCTGGAAGGACAGGGCCCACTGGAGGATGGAGAATCTCAATGCAACTCTCCTTTTCACGGCAGGTGGAGGTCGATCGCTTCGAGGATACGTATCGCTTCCTGCAGGATTATTACAAAGTGATGGAGGGCAACATTCCCCCAGAAGGCAGCAAGGAGTTTACCCGCATCCCATTGGTTAACGTAAATGATACACAGTTACCCATCTCAGAGCCAGTGATAATCCAAGGATCAGGGAGGTAGGATTTGAACAGTGTCTGTATTGAGCTACAGATTGAGTGTTCTTTACTCCAGTTTCGCCAACTTGGAAATGGAGGAGGTGTGTTTAGTTTGTTGATCGTGAGACTCTTCCGTCCCTGATACAAAGCAAACACCAACTGTTGTCTGATTCAAAAGTTCTTTATTTGTCTTACATGTACAAGCTGGCAAACTTTTGCTACGTAACTTCCATACAGTGCTGGGAGTCAGTTAGCAAAAGCCCACGAAGCAATGAGGCTGACCCCTTTTATACAGTTTACAATCCCATCAGATAGATGTGATTTCAAGCGAGGCTTAAACACACTTCATCTGATTCAAATCAAAAATGTCTAGACTTAAGCACTCATCACCCGATTCAATCAAAAACGAGTAGTTACAGGAATTGCTGCATAAGAAAGAACATCCTATTAAAATACACATTTACTACTTCTAACCCCCACCCATCAGAACATCAGCATAATGTCTTTAGGATACGCCATTTGTTAGCGCAAAAGAGAACATTATCACGTACTCAGCTAGACTTGCACCCCAGCCGGGCTCAGCAAGCTGGAGCCTGCGGTTAACCTGTTTTGTCAGTTTGCTCCCATGAGCTGTTTCTGTGCCGTTCATGCAAGCCCAATAGTTCACCGTGCCCTCTACAGTGGGCATTAACTCTTTAATATCTCAGGTGGATCCCTGGCATTTCATGCAGCAGCTTGGGATGTGGCTGTCGCTGGCTAGACCAGCGGTTATTCCCCATCCTTCGTTGCCCTTGAGAAGGAGGCACTTTCTCAAACTGCTGAAGTCCATGTGGGGTCAGTGCACCCACAGAACCTCCAGCATTTTATTTGGTGCTGCTACAGGAACATTGTTGCTTTTCTGCAGTGCACCTTGTAGATGGTACACGTGGCTGCCACTGTCCAATGGTGGTGGAGGGAGTGAATGTTAAGGTGATGGATGGGGTGTCAATCAAGCGGGGCTGCTTTGTCCTGGATGCTGTCAGTCTTCTTGAGGAGCTGCACTTATCCTGACAAATGGAGAGAATTCCATCACACTCCTGACTTGTGCCTTGTAGATGGTGGATGGGCTTTCGGGGAGTCAGGAGGTGAGTTACTTGTCACAGGATTCCGAGCCTCTACCCTGCTCTTGTAGCTAGTTTGTATGCGGCTGGTCCAGTTCAGGATGTTGGGAGATTCAGTGATGGTTACACCATTGAATGTCATGGGGTGGTGGTTAGAGTCTCTCTTATTGGTGATGGTCATTGCCTGGTATTTGTGTGGCGTGAATGTTACTGCCACTTGTCAGCCCAAGCCTGGATATTGTCCAGATCTTGCTGCGTTTGAACATGGACTGCTTCAGTATCTGAGGAGTTGTGAATGGTGCTGAACATTGTGTAATCATCGACGAACATCCCCACTTCCGACTTTAGGGGCGGTGGTGGCGCAATGGTAATGTCTCTGAGACCACAGATGATTACACCACGATAGACGGTTAAACTCAATAAAACAAAGACTATAAATTAAGATGAATGGCTGTAAATTGGGAGAGGGGAGTGTGCAGCAGGACCTGGGTGTCCTTGTGCACCAGTCACTGAAGGTAAGCATGCAGGTGCAGCAGGCGGTAAAGAAGACAAATGGTATGTTGTCCTTCATTGCGAGAGGTTTCGAGCACAGGAGCAGGGATGTGTTGTTGCAATTATTCAGGGCCTTGGTTAGGCCACACCGAGAGTATTGTGTGTAGTTTTGGTCTCCTTTTCTGAGGAAGGATGTTCTTGCTCTCGAGGAAGGGCAGCAAAGGTTTACCAGGCTGATTCCGGGGATGGTGGGACTGATGTATGAAGAGAGATTGAGTCTGTTATGATTGTATTTGCTGCAGTTTAGAAGAATAACGGGGAATCTCATAGAAACCTATAAAATTCTAATCGGACTAGACAGGGCCGATGCAGGGAGGATATTCCCGATGATGGGGGAGTCCAGAACCAGGAGTCACAGCCTGAGGATTCAGGGTAGACCATTTAGGACAGAGGTGTGGGGAAATTTCTTCACCCAGACAGTGGTGAGCCTGTGGAATTCGCTACCACAGAAAGTAGCTGAGGCCAAAACACTGAATGTTTTCAAGAAGCAATTAGATTTGGCACTTTGGGCGAAGGGTATCGGAGGATATGAGGAGAAGGAGGGATCAGGATATTGAGCTGGATAATGAATGGCGGAGCAGGCTTGAGGGGCCAAATGGCCTCCTCCTGCTCCCATTTTCTATAATTCTGTTTCTATCTGGACATTAAACAAAAAGTTTAACGATGACCACTGGCTGAAGATTGCTGCGAATGCTTCAGCCTTACCTTTTACACTGAGGTGCTGCCTCCATCATTGAGGATGGGGATATTTGTGGAGCCTCCTCCCCCAGTGATTTGTTTAAATGTCCAACACCATTCACAACTGGGTGTGGAAGGACTGCAGAGCTTAGATCTGATCTGTTGGTTGTGGGACTGCTTAGCTCTGTCTATCACTTGCTGCTTATGCTGTTTGGCACACAGGTTGGGACCACTACCAGCTGGAGGTTCCCCTCCAAGTCTCTCATCTGTGTGCAGTGACTTGGAGAGGAACTTATAGCCTTTGTTTTATTGAGTTTAAATTCTATCATCTGTCGTGGTGTAATCATCTGTGGTCTCAGAGACGTTACCATTGCGCCACCACCGCCCCTAAAGTTGGAAGTGGGGATGTTCGCCGATGATTGCACAATGTTCAGCGCATTCACGCCTCCTCAGATGCTGAAGCAGTCCATGTTCAAATGCAACAAGACCTGGACAATATCCATTGAACTTGGAACTCTCTCCCTAACAGCACTGTGGGTGTAGGTACAGCTCAGGGACTGCAGCAGTTCAAAGCGGCAGCTCACCGCCACTGTCATAGCCACTGTGGCTCTCTAAATTTCCCCATCCTGCCCAAGACAATGTCTGCCAGCGTCCAGGTGAGATAATCCCACCTTGCTCGGGTGCCAGGGGCAGACATTCCTCCCTCCCCTCGGATGAGGCAGAAGCAGATTCTGAGCGAGGAAATCAAACATTGCAGATTCTGTCCTGACTTTTGACCCTGAATATATCCAGCAAGCACAGCATTAGTCAGTCTGTGTTAAAGTGTCAGCAGCTAACGTGTTGGATGTCACAATACTGCAGAAACTTGTGATCAATTCCAATAAGAGGCCTCAAAAAATAACACAACCACAAAAGAGACTTTCAGTCAGATTACAGCTTCAGAAGTGTATCTGCTGAGGAGGTTACTTTCAACATTAATACCACCGCAACCACAGCATCATGCAATACTGATTCAGGTCAGTCTGTGCCTGACATCAAATCACACTCCCCTCTCAGCAAGGAGGGCAACCCATCCATTCAACAAGCTGCTGACACTCAAATAGACAACTTCAGCCCCAAACCCAACTCCCCACAGCAAATGGGAAACACAGATGTGAGTTCTCCATCGTCTGATGGTGTTGTACTGATTTTATTTCCAATTTTCATTCTTTAGCCAGAATCAGTGCTCCCAGAAATTTCAAAGACCATTCAGCCCATCATGCAATGCTAGCCAAGAATGTCTAACCCCACTTTCCAGCTCCTACTCGATAGGTCCCGGCATCTCAGCTGAGACTGCCCGGGAGCCCTTCAGCAGTCACGGGCATTCAGCCTTGGATCTTCAGGTAAGCGTTCTCCAAGGCGGCCTTCACGACACACGACAGCGCAGAGTCGCTGAGCAGAAACTGATAGCCAAGTTCCGCACACATGAGGACGGCCTAAACCGGGATGTTGGATTTATGTCACATTATCAGTAACCCCCACAGCTTGCCCCTGGTCTTGCAGAATCCCACTGGCTGTTCTGTCTGGAGACAATACACATCTCTTTAACCTGTGTTTAATGTTCCCTCCAACCACATTATCTGTACCTTTTAAGACCTGGCTGGCTGTAGAGATTTGCATTCTAATTAGTATTCTGTAACTTGATTTCTGTGTCTGTGCACTGTTGGAGAACAGAGACCACTCCATCTGACGAAGGAGCAGCGCTCCGAAAGCTTATGGTATTTGCTACCAAATAAACCTGTTGGACTTTAACCTGGTGTTGTGAGACTCCTTACTGTGACATCCCCTGTAGCCAGTGAGGATACAAAGATTTCTCTCAAGGCCCCAGCAATTTCCTCCCTTGCCTCTCTCAGTATTCTGGGGTAAATCCCATCAGGCCCTGGGGACTTGTCTACCTTAATGTTTCTCAAGAACCCCAATACCTCCTCCTTTTTGATCTGTGCTATTACCTCAGCAATGCCTGTTTTCTTCACTCCTGCCATTAATTCTAATTCCAACTTATCCACCAATCCCTTTGCTTAGTCTTGGTTACTTTTTTGTAAACCAGTAATGGCTACATCTTCCATCTCTAGAAAGGTCTTGGCAACTTCCTGAACCATTTTGCTTTACTAATGCATAAGGAACCGAGTGTTTTACCCTTCACCAATTATTAATATTCCAAACCCAATCAGCCATGGTCTGCATTTCAAATCCCCCAAGAGCCCCCAGTTACTGCTCTGACCGGGTTGGCAGGAGTGTTTATCCAATTGCACTACCCCCAGGTCACACCATGACTTTAAATCTCATTCACTGACCACCACACATGGAATATCAGGCAGAGAGCGAGTTCGGGCAATCTTCCTTCTCAACTTAATCCCCAAATTCAGTTCATCAGGTGCTACATTTAAAGTTCCTGTCATTTCATTTCCAGTAAATCACGAGCCTTTGCCATTAACCATATTTTACTCATCAATTAAAATAATTACAGTTCAAACATAGAAACATAGAAAATAGGGGCAGGAGGAGGCCATTCAGCCCTTCAAGCCTGCTCCACCATTCATCACCATCATGGCTGATCATTGAACTCAATATCCTGATTCTGCCTCTCTCACCCCCCCCCCCCCCCCCCCCCCCCCCCACCATACCCTTCGCCCCAAGTGTTATATCTAACTGCTTCTTGGAAATATACAGTGTTTTGGCTTCAACTACTTCCTGTGGTAGTGAATTCCACAGGCTCACCACTCTCTGGGTGAAGACATTTCTCCTCACCTCAGTTCTAAACAGTCTATCCTTAGAGTGTGACCCCTGGTTCTGGACTCCCCCACCATCAGGAATATCCTTCCTGCATCTATCCTGTCTAGTCCTGTTATGGTTTTATAAGTTTCTATGAGATTCCCCCCCTCATGCTTTTGAACACCGGTGAATATAATCATAACAAACTCAATCTCTCCTCATCAGTCCCGCCATCCCAGGAATCAGCCTGGTAAACCTTCGCTGCTCTCCCTCCTCAACAAGAACTTCCTTCCTCAGATAAGGAGATCAAAACTGTACACAGTACTCCAGGTGTGACCTCAACAAGGCCCTGTGTGATTGCAGCAAGACATTCCTGCTCCTGTACACAAATCCTGTCGCTTTGAAGGCCAACATACCATTTGCCTTCATTCTGATTGGACTGTATCTATTCTGTGCATTCTGAAATAGGCCCTTCAATATTTGCCAATGCATTGCTATTGAACTATTCCATTTCCTCATTCGCCAGTTCACTTTCGCTAGCTCTGCTCTCATTCCCACATAATTGGCCTCATTCAATTTTAAAATACTAGCTTAGACCCACTCTTCTCTCCCTGAAACTGAGTGTAAAATTCAATCATATTATGATTGCTTGCCCCTGGGGTGCCTTCACTCTGAGGTCATTCAAAAGGCAATGGAAGCAGAGTCTGTGGATATTTTTAAGACAGAGCAAGATAGATTCTTGATTAACACAGGGGTGAAAGGTTATCGGGGGGTAGGTAGGAGTGTGACATTTATCAGCCATGATCTTATTGAATGACAGGTTCGAAGAGCGAGTGGATTAACGTGTTGCTTGTATGTATTATGCAAAGTCTGGCTTAGTATTTCACCAGCACCTTGAGGTGCCTTTTACTTTCTTCCATGGGACGTGAGAAGGTGGTTCTGCCTTCTTGAATAGCTGCAATCCCTGAGGTGTAGGTACACCCACAATGCGGTTAGAGAGATTACAACTGAATAACTTGCTAGGCCGTTTCAGAAGGCAGATAAAGTCATTAAAGGACAGCAGTGAACAAATTGAGGTCTTTGGACAATCCCTGATATTTCCGTAGCTTTCAATTCCAGATGAGTTTATTGAAGTTGAGTTTCACCATCTGCCAATGGCAGATCTTGATTAGTGGGTTTTGGGGGACGATGTGTTCTGTGAGGACAGGTTAGAAGGGAACCTGAGTTTTCAGGTATTTAAAGTAAAGCCTGTCCTCTTGTATGTTTCGATGAAGGAACGAGTAATGATTTGGAGGGTTGTCTGTGTACTAAACACTGCACAGAACAAAGAACAAAGAAAATTACAGCACAGGAACAGGCCCTTCGGCCCTCCAAGCCCGCACCCACCATGCTGCCCCGACTGCAGCGTGAAGAACTGTCCTCAAACTCAGTGACTGAATTTGGAAACGACTTTAGCTTTGGAGCAGAGGCTTCACAGATGAATAATTTCTCATCCGTCCTGTAGCTTATCACCATCCTGCGGTTGTGGGGATGGGGTTGTGCTTATTGAAGGTTAGGTGTGATATTGTAGTGGGGAAGATTGAGCAGCGTGTTAATGCAATGGCACAGATTTGTTTAGCCCCAGTCTTCACTGAGATAGAGACAGAATTCTCCAGTCTTGCACACCCCGCTGCCGCTGCCAGCAAGAACGGAGAATTTGGCACTCAGCCGTATCTCCAGTCGCA
Organism: Mustelus asterias; assembly: GCF_964213995.1. Classification (NCBI taxonomy): domain Eukaryota; kingdom Metazoa; phylum Chordata; class Chondrichthyes; order Carcharhiniformes; family Triakidae; genus Mustelus; species Mustelus asterias. The sequence continues at coordinate 145,614,648 of NC_135806.1, read as the reverse complement.
GCAGCGGGACTGGAGAATCCCAGCTGCGGGCAAGGTCAGAGAATTCCAGCCAGCGATCTCCTTACAGAGATCCTGGTTCCCATGTCATCACGAAATAGGCGAAGGATGGTGACAGAATTCTGTGGGCAGCCAGAGTTGTGAAGGACTCTCCGTAAACCTTCAGGATTCTTGTAATCAAAGGTTTTCGTCCGGTGGAAAAAGACTACTTGAAGTGGTCAGTGTTTTTAGAATCATAGAATCTACGGCACGGAGACAGGCCCTTCGGCTCAAACTGGTCCATGCCGACCAAAATACCCATCTAATCTAACCCCATTTGCCTGCATTTGGCCCGTATCCCTCTAAACCTTTCCTATCCATGTATCTGTCCATATGCCACTCGACACAGAGTACAGTGAATGTGAGGTCATCCATTTTGATAGGAATAACAGCAAAATGGACTATTATTTAAATGATAAAATATTGCAGCATGCTGCTGTGCAGAGGGACCTGGGTGTCCTTGTGCAGGAATCTCAAGGAGTTGGTTTGCAGGTGCGGCAGGTAATTAAGAAGGCAAATGGAATTTTGTCCTTCATTGCTAGAGGGATGGAGTTTAAAAACAGCGAGGTTATGTTGCAGCTGTATAAGGTGCTGGTGAGGCCACACCTGGAGTACTGTGTACAGTTTTGGTCTCCTTACTTGAGAAAGGATATACTGGCACTGGAGGGGGTGCACAGGAGATTCACTAGGTTGATTCCGGAGTTGAGAGGGTTGGCTTATGAGGGGAGACTGAGTAGACTGGGGCTATACTCATTGGAATTCAGAAGAATGAGGGGAGATCTTATAGAAACATATAAGATTATGAAGGGAATAGATAAGATAGAAGCAGGGAAGTTGTTTCCACTGGCGGGTGAAACTAGAACTCAGGGGCATGGCCTCAAAATAAGGGGGAGCAGATTTAGGACTGAGTTGAGGAGGAACTTCTTCACACAAAGGGTTGTGAATCTGTTGAATTCCCTGCCCAGTGAAGCAGTTGAGGCTACCTCATTGAATGTTTTTAAGGCAAGGATAGATAAATTTTTCAACAGTAAAGAGATTAAGGGTTATGGTGAGCGGGCGGGTAAGTGGAGCTGAGTCCACAAAAAGATCAACCATGATCTTATTGAATGGTGGAGCAAGTCGAGGGGTCAGATGGCCTACTCCTGCTCCTAGTTCTTATGTTCTTATGTTCTTTGTATCCCTGACAATCACATTTCTCAGTTTGTTCTCAGTATCACACACATATCTCCGAGTTGTTTGCTGTGTGGGAATTCCTGCTGAGGGCAGCTAGACACAGTGATGTTGGGAGTGTGGGGAGGAAGGGCAGTGTCCGGCAGTAACTGCTTCAAGTATGGCGTTTTCTCTTGTTTAGTGTTCCAGATTCTAGCCAGGGTGACAGACAGACACAGCAAGATCGCAGCAGCCCCGTGATGGAGGGCAAGGAGGATCAGAAGGTTGAAGATGGAGCCCGAGAGACGTGAGTCTACCTGCAGCTGCAGAACATCATCTGGACATCATCACCACCCTCATTCAGAATTGACTAACAGCAGTCCATGTCTCAGTGTGACACAGGGACACAGGGACAGAGAGAGACACGGGGACAGAGAAAGACACAGGGACAGAGGGACACAGGGATACAGGGACAGAGGGACACAGGGACAGAGGGACACAGGGATACAGGGATACAGGGACAGAGGGACACAGGGACAGAGGGACTCAGGGACAGAGGGACACAGGGACAGAGAGAGACACAGGGACACAGGGACAGAGAAAGACACAGGGACAGAGGGACATAGGGACAGAGGGACACAGGGACAGAGGGAGTCAGGGACACAGGGCCAGAGGGACACAGGGACAGAGAGAGACACAGGGACAGAGGGACACAAGGACACAGGGATAGTGTGACACAGGGACAGTGTGACACAGGGACACAAGGACAGAGGGACAGAGGTACACAGGGACAGAGGGACAGTGTGACACAGGGACACAGGGACAGAGAGACACAGGGACAGGGACAGAGGGACTCAGGGACAGAGAGACTCAGGGACAGAGGGACTCAGGGATACAGGGACAGAGGGACACAGGGACAGAGAGAGGCACAGGGACACAGGGACAGTGTGACACAGGGACAGAGAGACACAGGGACAGAGGGACACAGAGACACAGGGACACGGACAGAGGGACACAGGGACAGAGGTACACAGGGACAGAGGGACTCAGGGACAGAGGGACTCAGGGATACAGGGACAGAGGGACACAGGGACACAGGGACACGGACAGAGGGACTCAGGGTTACAGGGACAGTGTGACACAGGGACAGAGGGACAGAGGTACACAGGGACAGTGTGACACAGGGACAGAGGGACAGAGGTACACAGGGACAGTGTGACACAGGGACAGAGGTACACAGGGACAGAGGGACAGTGTGACACAGGGACAGAGGGACAGAGAGACACAGGGACAGAGGGACACAGAGACACAGGGACACGGACAAAGGGACACAGGGACAGAGGTACACAGGAACAGAGGGACTCAGGGACACAGGGACAGAGGGACTCAGGGACAGAGGGACACAGGGACAGAGAGAGGCACAGGGACACAGGGACAGTGTGACATAGGGACAGAGGGACACAGGGACAGAGGGACAGAGGTACACGGACAGAGGGACACAGGGACAGTGTGACACAGGGACACAGGGACAGAGAGACACAGGGACACAGGGACACAGGGACACAGAGACACAGGGACACGGACAGAGGGACAGAGGGACACAGGGACAGAGGACTCACCGTTCAGCAGTAAAAATGGAAACATTTCACTCACTGCAGTAACATTTACGCTGAAAACTTGGCAGAGCTGATGGAAACTGATTCCCTCTGGAAACTGCAGAACCGCTTCTGTAAAATCCATAGAATGGTTCCAATGAGCAAATAATTTGCTAATTAATTAAATCGGTGCCCTCTGGTTCTCAACCTGGAAACAGTTTCTCTCATTCTGTCCTGTCCAGACCCCTCTTGAGTTTAAATATATCGATCATATCTCCCCTCTTTTCCCAAGGAGAACAGTCCCAACTTCTTCAATCTATCTTACTGAAATTCCTCATCTCTGGGCTCAACGCGTGAATATATCCCAAGCCCCTTTAGAATTGTACCCCTCATTTTGTGTTGTATCTCCTCATTCTTCCGACCAAAATCAATCCTCTCACATTTCTCTGCATTCATTTTCCTCTGTCACCTGTCCACCCATTCCACCAGCCTGTCTATGTCCTTTTAACGTCCGAGGCTATCTGCCACACAACTCACCATGTTTCCAAGTTTTTAATCATCCAAATTTATACATTAGGAAAAACAAAGGTCCCAACAGTGACTGACCCCTGGGGAACTCCACTACAACCCTGCCTCCAGCCCGAAAAACATCCATAAACCACTGCTCCCTGTCTGCTGTCACTTGGCCTCCTCCAGAGGCCTCCAGCATCAGCGAGTTCAGTCTCCAGTCAATTCAATTCACTCCTGTGATTATAAGAAATGGCTGAAGGCATTGAATACTGCAAAGTGTTAGGGTACAAGATCTGAAACCCCAAATTATATTATCAAGCCTGATTACACTCCAACAGTTTTGCTATTTTGGCATTAGTGTGAGGAGAAGTTGTTTCACTCCAGCTGTGATTCTATTGGCACACCAAGAAGCTTTTATCAAAACAAACTCTATTTAACAATACAATTTAACTATAACAAATAAATTAGCTTAACCTTGAACAATTGAGCAATTCTTTAACAGGACAAGATACAATTCCTTTTATTTTAAGTTTATTTATTAGTGTCACAAGTAGGCTTAGGTTAACACTGCAATGAAGTTACTGTGAGAATCCCCCAGTCGCCACACTCCAGCGCCTGTTCAGGTACACTGAGGGAGAATTTAGCACGGCCAATGCACCTAATCAACACGTCTTTTGGACTGTGGGAGGAAACTGGAGCAGCCGGAGGAAACCGACGCAGACACGAGGAGAATGTGCAAACTCCACACAGACAGTGACCCAAGCCGGGAATTGAACCCAGGCCCCTAGCACTGTGAAGCAGCAGTGCTAACCACTGTGCCACCATGCCGCACAACTGCTTCTCAATTACTATTAGTTCCAATTCAAGCAATATTCCTCTTACAGACTTAAGACCCCTCTTCAAAATCAGTTAGCCAACTCCCAGGCTTACAGGCTTGTTCTTATTAACAGTTCGAGGGCCTATTCGACTTCTCTGGGGAGAGAGAGTCAGAGAGACACCTGCCTTCTAACAGCCCTAAACAGCAGCCTTCAGAGAGAGAGACAGAAAGACACCTCTTGCTTCTTTCAGGACCCGACAGTAACTACTGTTTTAAATGACTTAGAGGAGGGGAGTTTAACCCTGGAGTTTAAACTCCAGGGTTAAACTCCAGGGTTTAACCCTGATAAATGTGAGGTGATTCATTTTGGTAGGACTAATTTAAATGTGGATTACAGGGTCAAAGGTAGGGTTCTGAAGACTGTGGAGGAACAGAGAGATCTTGGGGTCCATATCCACAGATCTCTGAAGGTTGCCACTCAAGTGGATAGAGCTGTGAAGAAGGCCTATAGTGTGTTAGCTTTTATTAACAGGGGGTTGGAGTTTAAGAGCCGTGGGGTTATGCTGCAACTGTACAGGACCTTGGTGAGACCACATTTGGAATATTGTGTGCAGTTCTGGTCACCTCACTATAAGAAGGATGTGGAAGCGCTGGAAAGAGTGCAGAGGAGATTTACCAGGATGCTGCCTGGTTTGGAGGGTAGGTCTTATGAGGAAAGGTTGAGGGAGCTAGGGCTGTTCTCTCTGGAGCGGAGGAGGCTGAGGGGAGACTTAATAGAGGTTTATAAAATGATGAAGGGGATAGATAGAGTGAACGTTCAAAGACTATTTCCTCGGGTGGATGGAGCTATTACAAGGGGGCATAACTATAGGGTTCGTGGTGGGAGATACAGGAAGGATATCAGAGGTAGGTTCTTTACGCAGAGAGTGGTTGGGGTGTGGAATGGACTGCCTGCAGTGATAGTGGAGTCAGACACTTTAGAAACATTTAAGCGGTTATTGGATAGGCACATGGAGCACACCAGGATGATAGGGAGTGGGATAGCTTGATCTTGGTTTCAGATAAAGCTCGGCACAACATCGTGGGCCGAAGGGCCTGTTCTGTGCTGTACTGTTCTATGTTCTATACAGCCCTCTGAGACACCATCAATCAACATGTCCCTCTCCTTTGTGAATACCGATGCAAAGGATCACACCCACTTCCTTTGGTTCTGCACATAATTTCCCTCCTTTGTCATTGAGTGGACCAACTCTTTTTCGAGCTACCTTCCTGTTCCTAATATATGTATAAAATTCTCCTTAATCCTGCCTGCCAAGGACATTTCGTGACCTCTTTTTGCCCTCCTAACCCCCTGTTTGAGTTCTTTTCTACTTTCCCTGTATTAGAACATAGAACATAGAAAAGCTACAGCACAAACAGGCCCTTCGACCCACAAGTTGCGCCGAACATGTCCCTACCTACTAGGCTTACCTATAACCCTCTATCTTACTAACTTTCATGAACTTATCCAAAAGTCTCTTAAAAGACCCTATCGAATCCGCCTCCACCACCACTACCGGCAGCCGATTCCACGCACCCACCACCCTCTGAGTGAAAAACTTACCCCCAACATCTCCTCTGTACCTACTCCCCAGCACCCTAAACCTGTGACCTCTTGTGGCAACCATTTCAGCCCTGGGTAAAAGCCTCTGAGAATCCACTCTATCAATACCTCTCAACATCTTATACACCTCTATCAGGTCACCTCTCATCCTTCGCCTCTCCGAGGAGAAAAGACCTCACTCTCTCAACCTATCCTCATAAGGCATGCCACCTAATCCAGGCAACATCCTTGTAAATCTCCTCTGCACCCGTTCTATGGCTTCCACATCCTTTCTGTGATGAGGCAACCAGAACTGGGCACAGTACTCCAGGTGGGGTCTGACCAGGGTCCTATACAGCTGCAGCATTATCTCCCGATTTCTAAACTCAATTCCTCTATTGATGAAGGCCAGTATTCCATACGCCTTCTTAACTACAGCCTCTACCTGCGATGCTGCTTTGAGCCTCCTATGAACCCGGACCCCAAGATCCTTCTGATCTTCCACACTGCCAAGCGTCTTACCCTTAATATTATATTCTTTCATCCTATTCGACCTGCCAAAATGAACCACCACACACTTATCTGGGTTGAACTCCATCTGCCACTTCTCCGCCCAGTCTTGCATCTTATCTATGTCTCGTTGCAACTGCTGACATCCCTCTACACTATCCACAACACCACCACCCTTTGAGTCATCAGCAAACTTGCCAACCCATCCTTCCACTTCCTCATCCAGGTCATTTATAAAAATCACAAAGAGCAAGGGTCCTAGAACAGATCCCTGGGGCACTCCACTGGTGACCGACCTCCATGCTGAAAAAGACCCATCTCTTTGCCTTCTGTGGGCAAGCCAGTTCTGAATCCACAAGGCAATGTCCCCTTGTATCCCATGCCCCTTCACTTTCTCAATAAGCCTTGCATGGGGCACCTTATCAAACGCCTTGCTGAAATCCATATAAACCACATCTAACGCTCTTCCCTCGTCTATGTGTCTAGTTACATCTTCAGAAAATTCAATTAGGCTCGTAAGGCATGATCTGCCTTGGACAAAGCCGTGCTGGCTATTTCTGATCATACTATTCCTCTCCAGATGTTCATAAATCCTGCCTCTTGGGATCTTCTCCATCAACTTACCAACCACTGAGGTTAGACTCACAGGTCTATAATTTCCCGGACTATCCCTTCTCCCTTTCTTGAATAAACCACATCCGCAATCCTCCAATCCTCCGGAACCTCTCCCATCTCCATTGATGACGCAAAGATCATCGCCAGAGGCTCAGCAATCTCTTCCCTCGCCTCCCACAGTAATCTGGGGTACATCCCATCCGATCCCGGCGATTTATCTAACTTGATGCTTTTCAAAAGCTCCAACACATCCTCTTTCCTAATGCCCACATGCTCAAACTTCTCAGTCCACTGCAAGTCTGCACTGCAACTACCAAGATCCTTTTCCACTGTGAATACTGAAGCAAAGTATTCATTGAGTACCTCTGCTATTTCTACCGGTTCCATACAGACTTTCCCACTGTCACATTTGATAGGTCCTACTCCTTCACATCTTATCTGCTTGCTCTTAACATACTTGTAGAATTCCTTGGGGTTTTCCTTTATCATGACCTTCTCACGACCCCTTCTTGCTCTTCTAATTTCCCTCTTAAGTTCCTTCCTACTAGTCGTATACTCTTCTCGATTTCTAACATTACCTAGCTCCCTGAACCTTTTGTAGGCTTTTCTTTTCTTCTTGACTAAATTCGTGACAGCTTTCGTGCACCATGGTTCCTGTAACCTACCATAACTCCCCTGTCTCATTGGAACGTTGCTGTGCAGAGCTCCAGACAAATTTTCCTTGAAAATTTGCCACATTTCTTCTGTACATTTCCCTGAGAAAACCTCCTTCCAATTTATGCCTCTAATTTCCTGCCTAATAGCCTCATAATTGCCCTTACTCCAAATAAACACTTTCCTAGCTTGACTGATCCTATCTCTCTCCAATGCTAATGTAAAGGAGATAGAGTTATGATCACTATCCCCAAAATGCTCTCCCACTGAGAGATCTGACACTTGCCCAGGTTCATTCCCTAATACCAAATCAAGTACAGCCTCTCCTCTTGTAGGTTTATCCACATACTGTGTCAGGAAGCCCTCCTGAACACACCTAACAAACTCCTCCCCATCTAAACCCCTCACCCTCGGGATATTCCAATCGATATTTAGGAAATTAAAATCTCCCATCACAACCACTCTGTTATTATCACATCTCTCCAGGATCTGCTTCCCAATCTGCTCCTCCACGTCCCTGCTACTATTGGGCGGCCTCTTGAAAACACCCAGTAAAGTTATTGACCCCTTCCTGTTGCAAACCTCCACCCACAGAGATTCTGTAGACAATCCCTCTGTGGCGTCCATCTTTTCTACAGCTGTGACACTATCCCTGATCAACAGTGCCACTCCCCCACCTCTTTTGCCTCCTTCCCTGTCCCTCCTGAAACATCTGAAACCCGGCACTTGAAGTATCCAGTCCTGTCCCTGAGATAACCAAGTCTCTGTAATGGCCACCACATCACACTTCCAAGTAGTGATCCACGCTCTAAGCTCATCCATTTTGTTCACTACACTCCTTGCGTTAAAATAAACACACCTCAACCCTTCGGTCTGAGCGCTCCCCTTCTCCGTCACCTGCTTATCCTCCCTCTCACACTGTCTACAAGCCCCTTTTATGTTTAAGCTAACCTCCTCTCTCCCAGTCACCTCATTTTGATTCTTCAAGTGCTTCATCTGTTTTTAATTGCCTGGACCTTATGTATACATCTTTTTTCTTTTTGAGTAGACTCGCACTTTCCCTGGTCGTCCACGGTTCCCGAATCCTGTCCTTCCTTTTCACAGGCACATACGACCATAAGACATAGGAGCAGAATTAGGCCACTCGGCCCATCGAGTCTGCTCCGCCATTCAATCATGGCTGATATTTTTCTCATCCCCATAACCCCTGATCCCCCTATTAATCAAGAACCTATCTACCTCTGTCTTAAAGACACTCAATGACCCGGCCTCCATAGCTTTCTGCGGAAAAGAGTTCCACAGATTCACCACTCTCTGGCTGAAGAAATTCCTCCTCATCCACCTCATGCTAGGTGATGCATTTTGGTAGATTGAACCAGGGCAGGACTTACTCAGTTGATGGTAGGGCATTGGGGAGAGTTACAGAACAAAGAGATCTAGGGGTACATGTTCATAGCTCCTTGAAAGTGGAGTCACAGGTGGACAGAGTTGTGAAGAAGGCATTCGGCATGCTTGGTTTCATCGGTCAGAACATTGAATACAGGAGTTGGGACGTCTTGTTGAAGTTGTACAAGACATTGGTAAGGCCACACTTGGGAAGCTGTGTGCAATTCTGGTCACCCTATTATAGAAAGGATATTATTAAACTAGAAAGAGTGCAGAAAAGATTTACTAGGATGCTACCAGGACTTGATGGATTGAGTTATAAGGAGAGGCTGAATAGACTGGGACTTTTTTCTCTGGCGCGTAGGAGGCTGAGGGGTGACCTTATAGAGGTCTATAAAATAATGAGGGGCATAGACAAGGTAGATAGTCAATATCTTTTCCCAAAGATAGGGGAGTCTAAAACTGGAGGGCATAGATTTAAGGTGAGAGGGGAGAGATACAAAAGTGTCCAGAGGGGGAATTTTTTCACACAGAGGGTGGTGAGTGTCTGGAACAAGCTGCCAGAGGTAGTAGTAGAGGCGGGTACAATTTTATCTTTTAAAAAGCATTTAGATAGTTACATGGGTACGATGGGTATAGAGGGATATGGGCCAAATGCGGGCAATTGGGATTAGCTTAGAGGTTTTTTAAAAAAAGGGCAGCATGGACAAGTTGGGCCGAAGGGCTTGTTTCCATGCTGTAAACCTCTATGACCCTATGACTCTATCTCAAAGGATCGTCCCTTTAGCCTGAGGTTGTGCCCTCTGGTTCTAGTTTTTCCTACTAGTGGAAACATCCTCTCCATGTCCACTCTATCCAGGCCTCGCAGTATCCTGTAAGTTTCGATAAGATCCCCCCTCATCCTTCTAAACTCCAATGAGTACAAACCCAGAGTCCTCAGCCATTCCTCATACGACAAGCTCTTCATTCCAAGAATCATTCTTGTGAACCTCCTCCGGACCCTTTCCAAGGCCAGCACATCCTTCCTTAGATACGGGGCCCAAACCTGCTCACAATACTCCAAATGGGGTCTGACCAGAGCCTTATACAGCCTCAGAAGTACATCCCTGCTCTTGTATTCTAGCCCTCTCGACATGAATGCTAACATTTGCCTTCCTAACTGCCGACTGAACCTGCACGTTAACCTTAAGAGAATCTTGAACAAGGACTCCCAAATCCCTTTGTGTTTCTGATATCCTCAGCATTTCCCCATTTAGAAAATAGTCTATGTCTCGATTCCTCCTTCCAAAGTGCATAACCTCACACTTTTCCACAGTGTATTCCATCTGCCACTTCTTTGCCCACTCTCCGAACCTGTCCAAATCCTTCTGCTTCCCCCTACTTCCCCAATACTACCTGTCCCTACCTATCATCATTGGATTCTTTGCACCGGCTCAGAGACATCCAGGACCCTGGCACCAGGGAGGCAAACTGCCATCCTGGAGTCCCTCTCTTGGCCACAGAAACACCTATCTGTGCCCCGAAGTATTGAATCTGCCCCCACTATTGCTTTGCTACGATACTATTCTCCTCAGATTCTGCCCAACTCCCGAACCTTCCCAGCTCCTCTGATTTGGGTTTTGGCCGTGTTTGGCTTTCTGGTGAGTTGAGGTGAGACAGTGATGTTGGGATGTGGTGCCGGGTGGGCTTTGTCTGATAGTAACTGCACCGAGTTCTGTCCTTTCTGCTATTCAGTGCTTCAGGATCCAGCCAAGCTATTAGACAGACACCGCTGGAATCCAGCAGCCCCGTGACTGAGAGCAAAGAGGAGCAGAAAAAAGATGAAGACCAAGAAACAAAAGAGTTCAAGTAAGTGCTGCCCATTTGCTCAATCGTTGGTGTAGATTCCTCGTGCAGAGGCGTTTGACTAACATCCAATGGCAGTGTTGTACTGGGAGCAAGGGTTCATCAACAGGCAGAGTGAGAACCATCCACTCACTCACACAGCAACTACAGCAGCTTCTATCTCTACAGCTTGTTAAAGAAAAACCTTCCAAACTGCTCCGTACACAAGCATCAGAAAATCAGCTCTGAAACAATTTTCAGGTGGAAGAGATGGTGGAGCAGTGATATTGTCACTGGACCAGTAATCCCAAAGCCACAACACACAGAAGCTTCGAAAGATGCTCCTTCACCAGTTTGGACAAAATACAACTCATTTTTCTCCAGGTTTGAACCATACAGAGGCTGGCAGCCTCGTGCTTGCAACCAGCATCTGAGTACAGAACCCACACTTACCGGGCTCATCCCCACCCTGCTCCCCGATTGGTTCCCTGGGTCATGTGGCCCGTACTCTGCAGATTGACCCTTAAAGGGACCATCACCACAAAGCAGAAGTCGGCCATTCGGCCCATCGAGACTGCTCCACCTCCAACAAAATCATGACTGAACTGCTGATCTTCAACTCCATTTTCCCACCTTATCCCCATAGCCCTTGATTCTCTTACTGGTTAAAAACCTCTCTATCGCAGCCTTGAACATACTGAACGTCCCAGCCTCTCCAGCCCTCTGCGGGAAAGAATTCTGCAGATTCACTCCCAGAGAGAAGAAATTCCTCCTCATCTCTGTCTTCAGTAGATGACCCCCTGACTCTGAGATTCTGCTCTCTGGTCCCAGACTCTCTCACAAGGGGAAACAACCTCTCAGCATCGACCCTGTCAGCCCCCTGAGAGTCCAATATGTCTCAATAAGGTCACCTCTCATTCTTCTAAACTCCAGTGAGTACAGGCTCAACCTACTCAATCTCTCCTCATAAGAAAACCCCTCCATCCCCAGGATTAAGCCAGTGAACCTTCTCTGGACTGCCTCCAAAGCCAATATATCAGCACAGTGGTTAGCACTGCTGCCTCACAGCGCCAGGGTTTGATTCCCAGCTTGGGTCACTGTCTGTGTGGAGTTTGCATGTTCTCCTTGTGTCTGCGTGGGTTTCCTCCGGGTGCTCCGGTTTCCTCCCACAGTCCAAAGATGTGCAGGTTAGGTGGACTGGCCATGCTAATTTCTCCCTTAGTCTCCCAAGATGTCTAGGTTAGGTGGATTAGCCATTGTAAATGCTCCAGGTTACGGGGATAGAGAAGGGGTGGGCTTGGGTACGATGCTCTTTTGAAGAGTCGGTGCAGACTCGATGGGCCAAATGGCTTCCTTCTGCACTGTAGATTCCAGGGATCTTCCCTTAGATAAGGGGACCAAAACTGCTGACAGTATTCCAGGTAAGGTCTAACTAGTACCTTGTTTTAGCAAGCTTTAACGAGACTTCCCTATTTAATATTTGCTGGGGACCAGATCAGAAACTCCAAGGTGTTTTATGAAGTTAGCCTCGACCCTACATTTTTACATTTGATTTTGGCATTAGTGTGAGCATAAAATGTTTCACTCCAGGTATGATTCCAGTGAACCACTAGGAAGCTTTCATCAAACAAAGTTTGTTTAACAACACAGTTAACAGAAAACAAAAAGAATTAGCATAACTTTTACCAATTAAAATACTCAAACATGACAAAATATAATTCTTAACAGCTATCCATCTTTATAATTCCTGGGATGGCGGCTCTGTCATATGAGGAGAGACTAAGTCGGTTAGGATTATATTCACTGGAGTTTAGAAGAGTGAGAGGGGATCTCATAGAAACTTATAAAATTCTAACAGGGTTCAACAGGGTAGGTTCAGAAAGAATGTTCCCAATGGTGGGGGAGTCCAGAACTAGGGGTTATAGTTTGAGGATAAGGAGTAAACCTTTTAGAACTGAGGTGAGGAGAAATTTCTTCACCCAGAGGGTGGTGAATGTGTGGAATTCACTCCCACAGAAAGTAGTCGAGGCCAAAACGTTGTCTGATTTCAAGAAGAAATTAGATATAGCTCTTGGGGTTAAAGGGATTAAAGGATATGGGAGGAAGGGGGATCGGGATATTGAATTCGATGATCAGCCATGATCAATAATGAATGACGGAGCAGGCTCCAAGGGCCGAATGGCCTCCTCCTGCTTCTAGTTACTATGTTCCAATTTAGCAGTACCTCATAGACATAAATCCCTTCGTCGGGACCAGTTAACAGCGAAAACTGATCTGCCCACATGGATGTGAGATTCCCAGCCTTTTAACACTTCTGGACAAAGATCCAGACAGACACCTGTTTTCTAATTCTAATACAGCAACCGCCAGGGACAGCTCCAGCTCCAAACAGCAGAATCACAGAGGAAAAAAACTTATTTTCTGGCAGATTCCAGTCTCTAAATCCAGAGAGAGAAAGAGACACAAAGAAAGCGACCTCTCTCTAAAGATCCCAAACAACAGAACAAGTTCTCTGTGTAAGCCCAGCTCCATCCAGTCACCTGATTTTTTCTGACAATCAACTCCAACAAGCCCCACTCTGAAATACCCAGGAGAACACTAAAAACAGCAGAACAGCATTAGTCCAGATTAAAACAAACATTGGAGCAACTAAGATCAATTATGCTGCTGCAGTAACAACAGGGGTGCAGGCTACAGTCAAAACAGCATCGATAATCAAACAAACTGCTGCAACAGATCCTGCACAAGAAACATGACACAAATACATTTCTTAAAGGCACAGTATCGTCACATACTCCATTCCCTTTGAAATGAAGGTAAGCCTTTCATTTGCTGCTGAACTTGCGAGCTTTTTATGATTTATGCATGAGAACCCCCAAATCTCTCTGTGCCACAGTTTTCTGCAGTCTTTCTCCATTTAAGTAATATTCATTCCTTTATTCCTACCAAAGTGCAGAGAGTCACAGAGTTTCACAGCACAGAAAGAGGCCCTTCAGCCTATCGTGTATGCACTGGATATCTAACATCTATCTATTCTAATCCCATTTTCCAGCATTTGGTCTGTAACTTTGTTGCTACAGCATTTCAAGTGTTCATCTAAATGCTTCTTTAATGTTATCATATATATATATATCATATAATCCCACAGTGCAGAAGGAGGCCATTCAGCCCATCGAGTCTGCACCGACCACAATCTCAATCTCAAAGGAAGTACTCTAATCTTTGCTGAATAACTCGAGAATGAATGCAGCCCGGCAGGTTATGTTGGGGACAGCACATGTCCATCATCACTGTAGAAAAAGAGGACCAGCTTTCTTCTGGGAGATGTGGAGTTAATTTATGACGAGGACCTGCAGCCAGTCACGATGCTTGAGGATTATTACAGGATGTTAAAGATCTTCCATCAGAATGTGGCCCTATCCCCACAACCCCATGCATTTACCCTGCTATTCCCCCTGTCACTAAGGGGCAATTTAGCACGGCCAATACACCTAACCCGCACATCTTTGGACTGTGGGAGGAAACCGGAGCACCCGGAGGAAACCCACGCAGACACAGGGAGAATGTGCAAACTCCACACAGGCAGTGACCCAAACTGGGAATCGAACCCAGGTCCCTGGCGCTGTGAGGCAGCAGTGCTAACCACTGTGCCACTGTGCCACCCTGTTGTGAGGGTCCCTGCCTCTATCACCCTTTCAGTCAGTGAGTTCCAGATTCTGGGTGAAAAAGCCTTTTCTCAAATCCTCTCTAAATCTCCTGCCCCTTACCTTAAATCTATGCCACTGTTTATTGACCCCTCTACTAAGGGGAAAGATTTTTTCCTATCTACCCTATCTCTGTCCCTCATAATTATGTACACCTCAATCATGTCCCCCCCACCCTTCTGCCACATCCAGCCGTGAATGGTGGTGGACAATTAACCAACTCACTGGAGGAGGAGGCTCCACAAATATCCCCATCCTCAATGAAACATTCGCAGCAATTTGCAGCCAGCAGTGCCAAGTGGGTGATCCATCTCGGCCTCCTCCAGTGGTCCCCAGCATCTCAGATGCCTGTCTCCAGTCTATTCGATTCACTCCACATGATATCAAGAAATGGTCGGAGGCACTGGATACTGCAAAGGCAATGGGCCCTGATAATATTCCAGCAATAGTACTGAAGACTTGTGCTCCAGAACTTGCAGCTCCCCAGCCAAGCTCTTCCAGTAGTTACAACACTGACATCTACCCAACAATGTGGAAAATTGCCCAGGTATGTCCTGTACACAAGAAACATAACAAATCCAACCCGGCCAATTACCGCCCCATCAGTCTACTCTCGACCATCAGTAAAGTGATGGAAGGGGTCATCAACAGTGCAGTCAAGCAGCACCTGCTCAGCAATAACCTGCTCAGTGACGCCCAGTTAGGGTTTTGCCAGGGTCACTCAGCTCCTGACCTCATTACAGCCTAGGTTCAAACATGGACAAAAGAGCTGAATTCCAGAGGTGAGGTGAGAGTGACAGCCCTTGACATCAAGGCCGCATTTGACCGAGTGTGGCATCAAGGAGCCCTAGCAAAACTGGAATCAATGGGTATCAGGGGGCAAACTCTCTGCTGGTTGGAGTCATACCCGGTACATAGGAAGGTGGTTGTGGTTGTGGAGGGTCAGTCATCTCAGCTCCAGGACATCTCTGCAGGAGTTCCTCAGGGTTAGTGTCCTCGGCCCAACAATCTTCAGCTGCTTCATCAATGACCTTCCCTCCATCATGAGATCAGAAGTGGGGGTGTTCGTCGATGATTGCACAATGTTCAGCACCATTCGCAACTCCTCAGATACTGAAGCAGTCCATGTTCAAATGCAACAGGAGCTGGACAATATCCAGGCTCGGGCTGACAAGTGGCAGTAACATTCACGCTGCACAAATACCAGGCAATGACCATCACCAATAAGAGACATTCTAACCACCGCCCCTTGACATTCAATGGTGTTACCATCACTGAATCCCCCACTGTCAACATCCTTGGGGTTATCATTGACCAGAAACTCAACTGGACTAGCCATATAAATACTGTAGCTACCAGAGCAGGCCAGAAGCTAGGAATACTGCAGCGTGTAACTCACCTCCTGACTCCCCAAAGCCTGTCCACCATCTACAAGGCACAAGTCAGGAGTGTGATGGAATACTCTCCACTTGCCTGGATGGGTGCAGCTCCAACAACACTCAAGAAGCTCATCACCATCCAGGACAAAGCAGCCCCGTTTGATTGGCACCACATCGACAACCATTCACTCCCTCCAGCGTCTGTGTACTATCTACAAGATGCACTGCAGGGACTTACCAAGGCTCCTTAGGTAGCAGCTTCCAAACCCATGACCACTTCCATCTAGAAGGACAAGGGCAGCAGATATCTGGGAACATCATCATCTGGAGATGCCCCTCCAAGTCACTCACAATCCTGACTTGGAAATATATCGCCGTTCCTTCACTGTCACTGGGTCAAAATCCTGGAACTCCCTCCCTAACAGCACTGGGTGTGTACCTACACCTCAAGGACTGCAGTGGTTCAAGAAGGCAGCTCACCACCACCCTCTCAAGGGGCAATTAGGGATGGACAATAGATGCTGGTTTCGCGAGCGATACCCACATCCCATTCATGAATTTTGAAGCTATCTGAGTGAGTGGAAGGGTGGTGGGAACAGGACTCGGTTCTGGTTAGGAGGACATTTCCACAGACAAGAATGGTTCATCGCAAAGTGTTTCCCTGAGCCAGTTGATAAGCAGTATGAGTCCGTGCTGAGGCTCTTTCCAGTATTCATGGCTGTTTGATTTTCCTTCTCTTTAGAGTTCCTCTTGTTCCCTATCGAATCCCCTCCTCCAGTCTGGAAGTGAAGGAGAAACCAAAGAGTGTAATGAAGGTTTCTGGGAAGGTGAAGGAGGAGTCACTGGTGGCAGAGGCTCCTCGGCCAACCACTGATGTCGATGAATATCTGATCTTCAAGGCCCATCAGACAGCAACCTCAGCTCTTTCTAATATTGTGAGTGTTTGCTTTGCTTCCAAAGCTCGAATATTCAAACCGTTTCTTTAACTTCCAGCCAACCAGACAGTACACGCGGTACCAAGACAGCTCCTTCACTGCCAACCAGACAGTACACGCGGTACCAAGACAGCTCCTTCACTATCAACCAGACAGTACACGCGGTACCAAGACAGCTCCTTCACTATCAACCAGACAGTACACGCGGTACCAAGACAGCTCCTTCACTATCAACCAGACAGTACACGCGGTACCAAGACAGCTCCTTCACTGCCAACCAGACAGTACACGCGGTAGCAAGACAGCTCCTTCACTGCCAACCAGACAGTACACGCGGTAGCAAGAACAGCTCCTTCACTATCAACCAGACAGTACACGCGGTAGCAAGAACAGCTCCTTCACTATCAACCAGACAGTACACGCGGTACCAAGACAGCTCCTTCACTGCCAACCAGACAGTACACGCGGTAGCAAGACAGCTCCTTCACTGCCAACCAGACAGTACACGCGGTACCAAGACAGCTCCTTCACTATCAACCAGACAGTACACGCGGTACCAAGACAGCTCCTTCACTATCAACCAGACAGTACACGCGGTACCAAGACAGCTCCTTCACTATCAACCAGACAGTACACGCGGTACCAAGACAGCTCCTTCACTATCAACCAGACAGTACACGCGGTACCAAGACAGCTCCTTCACTGTTAACCAGACAGTACACGCGGTACCAAGAACAGCTCCTTCACTATCAACCAGACAGTACACGCGGTACCAAGACAGCTCCTTCACTGTTAACCAGACAGTACACGCGGTACCAAGACAGCTCCTTCACTGCCAACCAGACAGTACACGCGGTAGCAAGAACAGCTCCTTCACTATCAACCAGACAGTACACACGGTACCAAGACAGCTCCTTCACTATCAACCAGACAGTACACACGGTACCAAGACAGCTCCTTCACTGCCAACCAGACAGTACACACGGTACCAAGACAGCTCCTTCACTGCCAACCAGACAGTACACGCGGTACCAAGACAGCTCCTTCACTATCAACCAGACAGTACACGCGGTACCAAGACAGCTCCTTCACTATCAACCAGACAGTACACGCGGTACCAAGACAGCTCCTTCACTATCAACCAGACAGTACACGCGGTACCAAGAACAGCTCCTTCACTGCCAACCAGACAGTACACGCGGTACCAAGAACAGCTCCTTCACTGTTAACCAGACAGTACACGCGGTACCAAGAACAGCTCCTTCACTGTTAACCAGACAGTACACGCGGTACCAAGAACAGCTCCTTCACTGTTAACCAGACAGTACACGCGGTACCAAGAACAGCTCCTTCACTGGCTGCCACACAGGCTTTGATCAGCCCCTCACAAATCATCATTTTATTTCCCTCATATGTCTAACCAACGACTCACACCTCCATCCTCTGTCATTACCAAGAGACACCTCCATCTACTCATATCATTGCCCTCACATTCTCACAGTTAGAACTGCCGCAAATACTCTCACTCCTCAACATCGCTTCAGGAATCTTGGGGTTTCCCTTTCTGCTCGACTCTTCCCAATCCCCATAAGTGTATCTGAGAGGTTACCGAAGCCCTATCGAATAAGGTCCACAATGAGGTCCACCTCACCCTGGATGAAGTGAGTAGTCTCACAACACCAGGTTAAATTTCAACAGGTTTATTTGGTAGCACGAGCTTTCGGAGCGCCACTGCTTCATCAGGTGAAGGATTGTGTCCACAAACAGGGCACATAGATAATGGTTGGAATGCGAGTCTTTACAGGTACAGACAATGCGAATGGAGAGAGGGTTAAGCACAGGTTAAAGAGGTGTGTATTGTCTCCAGCCAGGACAGTTAGTGAGATTTTGCAAGCCCAGGCAAGTCGTGGGGGTTACAGATAGTGTGACATGAACCCAAGATCCCGGTTGAGGCCATCCTCATGTGTGCGGAACTTGGCTATCAGTCTCTGCTCAACGACTCTGCGCTGTCGTGTGTCGTAAAGGCCGCCTTGGAGAACGCTTACCCGAAGATCAGAGGCTGATTGCCCGTGACCGCTGAAGTGTTCCCCGACTGGGCCTGTTTCCTGTGCTGTACTGTTCTTTGTTCTTTGTTTTTTGGAAAGGAACACTCCTGCCTGGTCAAGCGATGCTCACCCATCCGTTGTCGTAGCGTCTGCATGGTCTCCCCAATGTACCATGCCTTGGGACACCCTTTCCTGCAGCGTATCAGGTAGACATCTGGTGATGGTGTTCCCACGTGAGATGATGGCATCCGTGGTCGATGATCCGGCATGTCTTGCTGTGCTTAATCCTCTCTCCACTCACATTGTCTGTACCTGTAAAGACTTGATTACCTGTAAAGACTCGCATTCCAACTATTATCTTGTAATTGAGTTTGTGTCTATATATGCCCTGTTTGTGAAACAAATCCTGCACTCACCTGATGAAGGGGCAGCGCTCCAAAAGCTACCGAATAAACCTGTTGGGCTTTAACCCGGTGTTGTGAGACTACTTACTGTGCCCACCAGTCCAACGCCGGCAACTCCACTTCACCCTGGATGACGCAAGCCAGGCTGTCACAGTGAGATTTGTAAGCACAGTAAGAAGTCTCACAACACCAGGTTAAAGTCCAACAGGTTTATTTGGTAGCAAATACCATAAGCTTTCGGAGCAATGCTCCTTCGTCAGATGGAGTGGTCTCTGTTCTCAAACAGGGCACAGACACAGAAATCAAATTACAGAATACTGATTAGAATGCAAATCTCTACAGCCAGCCAGGTCTTAAATGTACAGACAATGTGGGTGGAGGGAGCATTCAACACAGGTTAAAGAGATGTGTATTGTCTCCAGACAGTACAGCTTGTGAAATTGTGCAAGTCCAGGCAAGCTGTGGGGGTTACTGATAATGTGACATAAATCCAACATCCCGGTTTAGGCCGTCCTCATGTGTGCGGAACTTGGCTATCAGTTTCTGCTCAGTGACTCTGCGTTGTCGTGTGTCGTGAAGGCCGCCTTGGAGAACGCTTACCTGAAGATCCAAGGCTGAATGCCCGTGACTGCTGAAGTGCTCCCCCACAGGAAGAGAACAGTCTTGCCTGGTGATTGTCGAGCGGTGTTCATTCATCCGTTGTCGTAGCGTCTGCATGGTTTCCCCAATGTACTATGCCTCGGGACATCCTTTCCTGCAGCGTATCAGGTAGACAACGTTGGCCGAGTTGCAAGAGTATGTACCGTGTACCTGGTGGATGGTGTTCTCACGTGAGATGATGGCATCCGTGTTGATGATCCGGCACGTCTTGCAGAGGTGAGATTTGCCATGATATTTGGCTTCCCATGGGTGCAGGGTGCCATTGACTGCACACATGTAGCATTTAGAGCTCTCTTTCAGCCCACAAAGATCCATTAAGATAAAAGGATTCTGCACTCTCATTGGCCGCTGATGTGTGATCATTGACAGCTCCCTGTAGCTCCCTCCGAGGTACGCTGCAAGCTCGAGGGAATCTCACATCTTGAGTCACCTGCATGTGCCACAGATCCTTGAGGGCCCTCAGTGCATTCAGGGTTTGCTCCAGGGCGGCACGGTGGCACAGTGGTTAGCACTGCTGCCTCACAGCGCCAGGGACCCAGGTTCAATTCCCGGCTCGGGTCACTGTCTGTGTGGAGTTTGCACATTCTCCTCGTGTCTGCGTGGGTTTCCTCCGGGTGCTCCGGTTTCCTCCCACAGTCCATAGATGTGCGGGTTAGGTTGATTGGCTATGATAAATTGCCCCTTAGCATGAGGGGGACTAGTGGGTGAATGTGTGGGGTTATGGGGATGGGGCCTGGGTGGGATTGTTGTTGGTGCAGGCTCGATGGGCTGAATGGCCTCCTTCTGCACTGTAGGGATTCTATGATCCTATTCTATGATTCTGTGACAAAGTTTATTCCTAAAAGACACAGCACCTGTTCACACAGCGCCTCCGAGGATGGGACAATGCAGCTCACTCTACAACCTGCTCCTTGATTGAGGAGACACTGTGTGTTGAAGCTGTCTTTCCGATGTCTCCAGTACTCTCCACAGAGGGTGTCCCGCGTCATTGCGGTTTGCTGTGCCTTACTGAGACAGCATTGCAAACCCAGTACAGTCACAGCTGTCCGCACAGAGTGATCCACTGTGCCCCAGAGAGGTGGGTGATCACTCACTGCTCCTCACTTGACCATCTGAAGACGGATCTGAATCCAGACTGTGGAACATCTCCACTGACCAGCCCTCACACAGGAATAATAATCTGGCCTCATCCCCATCCTCAGCCCCGGATTATATTCCTCGACAGGACGCAGACATCTGTCACTGTCAGTCCTGGATGTGAGTTTGAGAGTCAGGTCACCTTCGTGTACACAGAGAGACCTTCATCAATACCGTCATCACCCACTCACTGACCCGCACTGACCACCCAGCCTGCGTCTGCTCACTGACCCGCACTGACCACCCAGCCTGCGTCTGCTCACTGACCCGCACAGACCACCCAGCCTGCGTCTGCTCACTGACCCGCACTGACCACCCAGCCTGCGTCTGCTCACTGACCCGCACTGACCACCCAGCCCCTCGTCTGCTCACTGACCCGCACTGACCACCCAGCCTGTGTCTGCTCACTGACCCGCACTGACCACCCAGCCTGCGTCTGCTCACTGACCCGCACTGACCACCCAGCCTGCGTCTGCCGACTCATGGTGGGGGGAGAGTGGCAAATGTTGTGCCTTTGTTCGGCGCAACTTGTGGGCCGAAGGGCCTGTTTGTGCTGTGGCTTTCTATGTTCTATGTTTAAAAAGGGCTGCAGGGAAAAGCCTGGGAACTACAGGCCAGTGAGCCTCACATCTGTGGTGGGTAAATTGTTGGAAGGTATTTTGAGAGACGGGATCTACAGGCATTTAGAGACGCAAGGACTGATTAGGGCCAGTCAGCATGGCTTTGTGAGTGGAAAATCATGTCTCACAAATTTGATTGAGTTTTTTGAAGGGGTAACCAAGAAGGTAGATGAGGACAGTGCAGTTGATGTTGTCTACATGGACTTTAGCAAGGCCTTTGACAAGGTACAGCATTATAGGTTGTTGCATAAAGTTAAATCTCACTGGATCCAGGATGAGGTAACTAAATGGATACAAAATTGGCTTCTTGACAGAAGCCAGAAGGTGGTTGTAGAGAGTTGTTTTTCAAACTGGAGGCCTGTGACCAGCGGTGTGCCTCAGGGATCAGTGCTGGGCCCACTGTTATTTGTCATTTATATTAATGATTTGGATGAGAATATAGGGGGCATGGTTAGTAAGTTTACAGATGACACCAAGATTGGTGGCATAGTGGACAGTGAAGAAGGTTATCTAGAATTGCAGCAGGATCTTGGTCAATTGTGCCAGTGGGCTGACGAATGGCAGATGGAGTTTAATTTAGACAAATGCGAGGTGATGCATTTTGGTAGATTGAACCAGGGCAGGACTTACTCAGTTAATGGTAGGGCGTTGGGGAGAGTTACAGAACAAAGAGATCTAGGGGTACATGTTCATAGCTCCTTGAAAGTGGAGTCACAGGTGGACAGAGTGGTGAAGAAGGCATTCAGCATGCTTGGTTTCATTGGTCAGAACATTGAATACAGGAGTTGGGATGAGTTGTTGAAGTTGTACAAGACATTGGTAACACTTGGAATACTGTGTGCAATTCTGGTCACCCTATTATAGAAAGGATATTATTAAACTAGAAAGAGTGCAGAAGAGATTTACTGGGATGCTCCTGAGACTTGATGGTTTGAGTTATAAGGAGAGGCTGGATAGACTGGGACTTTTTTCTCTGGAGCGTAGGAGGCTGAGGGATAATCTTATCGAGGTCCATAAAATAATGAGGGGCATAGATCAGCTAGATAGTCAATATCTTTTCCCAAAGGTAGGGGAGTCTAAAACAAGAGGGCATAGGTTTAAGGTGAGAGGGGAGAGATACAAAAGTGTCCAGAGGGTGGTGTGTGTTTGGAATGAGCTGCCAGAGGTAGTAGTAGAGGTGGGTACAATTTTGTCTTTTAAAAAGCATTTAGACAGTTACATGGGTAAGATGGGTATAGAGGGATATGGGCCAAATGCAGGCAATTGTGATTAGCTTAGGGGTTTAAAAAAAAGGGTGGCATGGACAAGTTGGGCCTGTTTCCATGCTGTAAACCTCTATGACTCTATAACTCTATGACCACCCAGCCTGCATCTGTCCACTGACCCGGACTCCCCCCAGCTTCCGTTGGGTGTTTCACGTGCTCACGTTCAGTATGGACTCGGGTATCTGGGTATGAGGGAGGCCCAGTCATTCTCGACACAGCGTTTAATGATAAGTTGGTAACCTCACTAATGAAGTGCACACATTCGATGTACTGCAGTTTCACACTGACCACATTTTCATTCCAGCAGTTTCAGCTTCGGAGCAGGAGGCCTGGGACACTGAAGGAATTGTCATGCTTCGATAACCATATCCTTCTGAAAGTTAGCACAGGGATTCCGTCAAGTCAGACCTTCAGATTTGAACCAGAATCCTCGTATAGAATAGGTGGGCATTATGAAGCGAGACACACACCTCTAATCCGGCATAGTCCTGGTTATCTATCAGACATTCCAGAAAACCCCTAGCTTCAGAGCTCTGCACCATGGAGTCAAACTATTATCAGAGTAATGTTTAGCGAGAAACACAGTCACGGCTTAACGCTGCAAGCTGCCAGGTCTCATCCGGGTATTTAATTTAGTATAAAAAAAACCAGAGGAATCATCACTACATCTTCTAAAACCCACGGGCAAAGGGGAAAATGCATAGTTTCCTGCCAAGCTTTCAATCCTTTCCTTTCACAATTTGAATGTAGGAATACTCTGATCTCAAACTGGTTCTTTTTAAATTCCAATTTATATACTTTGATTTTAAATTGGAGTCAACTCAAATTCACTTAAACAAACTTTCATTTCCTCAACACTTTAGGCACCAAAACACAAACTCACAACAGTTACAACACTGTAACTCTTTCACTGAAAACCAATACTCCCCTGGTTTAGAATGAAGTGGCCAGGTCCGTTCCCAATGAAGATCTCCCCTCGTGGCTCTTTTGTTTTCTCTGAAGATGTTCTTCAGGGCACACTTACAATGGTGAGTCCTAAATTATTGCTGGAGGCAAAAGCTAAAACACATCTCTTCATCCCCAAACTTTCTCAGTCTTCCAGAAAGTTCTTTGGAACTCAGCCAATGATCTAATTGAAACCAATCACATTGTTCGATCATAGCCAATGGAGTTACTCATAACAACTCCCAAATGTTGATACCAAGCTGCATGTCAATAACATAGTCTCACCACATAGGGTAACAATGGCACCAGGGTGTCTAGCATAGTCCAAACATCTATCCTTATTTGGTCAATACAGGAAATGTCAGGTCACAGGCCAGGTCACAGCTCACAGACTGGTCACAGCTCACGGGCAAGGTCACAGCTCACAGGCCAGGTCACAGGCCTGGTCACAGCTCACAGGCCAGGTCACAGCTCATGGGCCAGGTCACAGGTCACAGCTCACAGACCGGGTCACCGCTCACAGACCAGTCACAGCTCACAGGCCAGGTCACAGCTCACAGGCCAGGTCACAGCTCACAGGCCAGGTCACAGCTCACGGGCCAGGTCACAGGTCACAGCTCACAGGCCAGGTTACAGCTCACAGACCGGATACAGCTCACAGGCCAGGTCATGACCTACTGCTGTCTTCTAACCAGCATCTGTGTTTAATCATAACTTGACCAAAGTTCTCAGCATGCTTGACTCTCATTGTCACAATTGCCCTAATATTGCTAATATTAACAATATTAATAATATAATAGTAATAATTGCTAGTTTTGCTGTTGTTGTTGTTGCTGCAATTATTGTTGTAGTCGGCCCTCTGGCCACTCATGAAAGAAACATAGAAACATAATAAATAGGTGCAGGAGGAGGCCATTCGGCCCTTCGAACCGGCAGCACTATTCAATATGATCATGGCTGATCATGCATCTTCAGTATTCCACTCCCACTTTCTCTCCTTACCCCTTGATCCCTTCAGCCGCAAGGGCCACATCCAGCTCCCTCTTGAACATATTTAACAAACTGGCCCCAACAGCTTTCTGTGGTAGAGAATCCCACAGGTTCACAACTCTCTGAGTGAAGAAGTTCTTCCTCATCTCAGTCCTGAATGGCTTACCCCTTATTCTTAGACTGTGACCCCTAGTTCTGGACTTCCCCAATATCTGGAACATTCTTCCCCCATCTAGCCTATCCAGTCCCATCAGGATTTTATATGTTTCTATGAGATCCCCTCTCATTCTTCTAAATTCCAGTGAGTACAAGCCCATTCGATCCAGTCTCTCTTCATATGTCAGTCCTGCCATTCCAGGAATCAGTCTGTGAACCTTCGCTGGGCTCCCTCAATTGCAAGAATGTCCTTCCTCAGACTAGGAGACCAAAACTGCACACGATACTCAAGGTGTGACCAAGGCCCTGTATAAATGCAGCAAGACATCCTTACTCCTATACTCCAACCCTCTTGCTATGAAGGATGAAGATCCCTGATGATTATTTAAACTGTAATCCACACCCAAGCCTGAGAGTTGCCCCGTCCCCCTCCACCCGGACACTGATACGTCACACTCATGGCTACACGATGGGGTGTGGGTCCAAGCACAAAACTGCAGGACTGGGGTCTCCATTGGACATCAGCCATCCACTGATGTCTCCCATTGTGCTGTATGTCAGATAGGATAAGGACAGATTCCTCTAGCCAGTAACAGCCTCTGCCCACTCTGCCTGCTGTCCCCCTGCCGGACATTTGCAGCTCCAATACTTCACTCAGGGACATTTCTGAGGAGATGATTAACATTCCGAGTGAGTGCGAAGTGAGTGCGGAGAGAGTGTGCAGAGTGAGTGTGCGGAGTGAGTGCGGAGAGAGTGTGCAGAGTGAGTGTGCGGAGTGAGTGCAGAGTGAGTGCAGAGTGAGTGCGGAGTGAGTGCGCGGAGTGAGTGCGGAGTGAGTGTGCGGAGTGAGTGTGCGGAGTGAGTGCGCGGAGTGAGTGCGGAGTGAGTGCGGAGAGAGTGTGCAGAGTGAGTGTGCGGAGTGAGTGCGGAGTGAGTGTGCGGAGTGAGTGCGGAGTGAGTGCGCGGAGTGAGTGCGGAGTGAGTGCGGAGTGAGTGCGGAGTGAGTGCGGAGTGAGTGCGCAGTGAGTGCGGAGAGAGTGTGCAGAGTGAGTGTGCGGAGTGAGTGCGGAGAGAGTGCGGAGAGAGTGTGCAGAGTGAGTGTGCGGAGTGTGTGCGGAGTGAGTGCGGAGTGAGTGCGGAGTGAGTGCGCGGAGTGAGTGTGCGGAGTGAGTGCGCGGAGTGAGTGCGGAGTGAGTGTGCGGAGTGAGTGTGCGGAGTGAGTGCGCGGAGTGAGTGCGGAGTGAGTGTGCGGAGTGAGTGCGCGGAGTGAGTGCGCGGAGTGAGTGCGGAGTGAGTGCGCGGAGAGAGTGGGCGGAGTGAGTGTGCGGAGTGAGTGCGCGGAGTGAGTGCGGAGTGAGTGTGCGGAGTGAGTGCGGAGAGAGTGGGCGGAGTGACTGCGGAGTGAGTGCGGAGAGAGTGGGCGGAGTGAGTGTGCAGAGTGAGTGCGGAGAGAGTGCGCGGAGTGAGTGTGCGGAGTGAGTGCGGAGTGAGTGTGCGGAGTGAGTGCGGAGAGAGTGGGCGGAGTGAGTGTGCGGAGTGAGTGCGGAGTGAGTGCGGAGAGAGTGGGCGGAGTGAGTGCGGAGTGAGTGCGGAGTGAGTGTACGGAGTGAGTGCGGAGAGAGTGGGCGGAGAGAGTGGGCGGAGTGAGTGCGGAGTGAGTGTACGGAGTGAGTGCGGAGAGAGTGGGCAGAGTGAGTGCGCGGAGTGAGTGTGGAGAGAGTGGGCGGAGTGAGTGCGGAGAGAGTGGGCGGAGTGAGTGCGGAGAGAGTGGGCGGAGTGAGTGCGCGGAGTGAGTGTGGAGAGAGTGGGCGGAGTGAGTGCGGAGTGAGTGTACGGAGTGAGTGCGGAGAGAGTGGGCGGAGTGAGTGCGTGGAGTGAGTGTGGAGAGAGTGGGCGGAGTGAGTGCGGAGAGAGTGGGCGGAGTGAGTGCGCGGAGTGAGTGCGGAGAGAGTGCGCGGAGTGAGTGCGGAGTGAGTGGGCGGAGTGAGTGCGGAGTGAGTGCAGAGAGAGTGGGCGGAGTGAGTGCGGAGTGAGTGCGCGGAGTGAGTGCGGAGTGAATGCGGAGAAAGTGGGCGGAGTGAGTGCGGAGAGAGTGGGCGGAGTGAGTGCAGAGAGAGTGGGCGGAGTGAGTGCAGAGAGAGTGGGCGGAGTGAGTGCGGAGTGAGTGCGGAGAGAGTGTGCGAAGTGCGGAGAGAGTGGGCGGAGTAAGTGCGGAGTGAGTGTGCGGAGTGAGTGCGGAGTGAGTGCGGAGTGAATGCGGAAAAAGTGGGCGGAGTGAGTGCAGAGAGAGTGGGCGGAGTGAGTGCGGAGTGAGTGCGCGGAGTGAGTGCGGAGTGAGTGCGGAGTGAATGCGGAGAAAGTGGACGGAGTGAGTGTGGAGAGTGGGCGGAGTGAGTGCAGAGAGAGTGGGTGGAGTGAGTGCAGAGAGAGTGGGCGGAGTGAGTGCGGAGTGAGTGCGGAGAGAGTGTGCGAAGTGCGGAGAGAGTGGGCAGAGTGAGTGCGGAGTGAGTGTGCGGAGTGAGTGCGGAGAGAGTGGGCGGAGTGAGTGTGCGGAGTGAGTGCAGAGTGAGTGGGCGGAGTGAGTGCGGAGAGAGTGTGCGGAGTGAGTGCGGAGAGAGTGTGCGGAGTGAGTGCGCGGAGTGAGTGTGCGGAGTGAGTGCGGAGTGAGTGTGCGGAGTGAGTGATTGCGGAGTGAGTGTGCGGAGTGAGTGCGGAGTGAGTGCGCGGAGTGAGTGTGCGGAGTGAGTGTGCGAAGTGAGTGCGGAGTGAGTGCGGAGAGAGTGGGCGGAGTGAGTGCGCGGAGTGAGTGTGCGGAGTGAGTGTACGGAGTGAGTGTGCGGAGTGTGCGCAGAGTGAGTGTGCGGAGTGAGTGTGCGGAGTGAGTGTACGGAGTGAGTGTGCGGAGTGAGTGTGCGGAGTGAGTGTGGAGTGAGTGTGCGGAGTGAGTGCGGAGTGAGTGTGCGGAGTGAGTGTGCGGAGTGAGTGCGGAGTGAATGTGCGGAGTGAGTGCGGAGTGAGTGCGGAGTGAGTGCGCGGAGTGAGTGCGGAGTTAGTGTGCGGAGTGAGTGTGCGGAGTGAGTGTGCGGAGTGAGTGCGCGGAGTGAGTGCGGAGTGAGTGTACGGAGTGAATGTGCGGAGTGAGTGTACGGAGTGAATGTGCGGAGTGAGTGCGGAGTGAGTGTGCGGAGTGAGTGTGCGGAGTGAGTGCGGAGTGAGTGTACGGAGTGAATGTGCGGAGTGAGTGTACGGAGTGAATGTGCGGAGTGAGTGCGGAGTGAGTGTGCGGAGTGAGTGTGCGGAGTGAGTGCGGAGTGAGTGTACGGAGTGAATGTGCGGAGTGAGTGTACGGAGTGAATGTGCGGAGTGAGTGCGGAGAGAGTGTGCGGAGTGTGCGCGGAGTGAGTGCGGAGTGAGTGTGCGGAGTGAGTGCGGAGTTAGAGTGCGGAGTGAGTGTGCGGAGTGAGTGCGGAGTGAGTGCGGAGTGAGTGCGCGGAGTGAGTGCGGAGTTAGTGTGCGGAGTGAGTGTGCGGAGTGAGTGTGCGGAGTGAATGTGCGGAGTGAGTGTACGGAGTGAATGTGCGGAGTGAGTGCGGAGTTAGTGTGCAGAGTGAATGCGCAGAATGAGTGCAGAGTGAGTGCGGAGTGAGCGCACTCACCTTTCTCTACATTCCATTCCATTGTGTTGTTCACTCACCTAACCTGTCTCTATCTCTTTGCAGCCTCTCTGTGTCCCCCTCATGGTTTACATTCCCACCGAGCTTTTAATCAGCAGCTGATGTAGATACATTACTTTCTGTTTCTGCATCACAGTTATTCATGTCGATTATAACTAGCGGAGGCCCCTGATCATAGAATGCAGTGCAGGAGGACACAGTAAGAAGTCTCACAACACCAGGTTAAAGTCCAATAGGTTTATTTGGTAGCAAAAGCCACTAGCATCCGGCGCGCTGCTCCTTCGTCAGGTGAGTGGGAATTCTGTTCACAAACAGGGCATATAAAGACACAAACTCAATTTACAAAATAATGATTGGAATGCGAGTCTTTACAGGGAATCAAGTCTTAAAGGTACAGACAATGTGAATGGAGAGAGGGTTAAGCACAGGTTAAAGAGATGTGTATTGTCTCCAGACAGGACAGTTAGTGAGATTTTGCAAGTCCAGGCAAGTTGTGGGGGCTACAGATAGTGTGACATGAACCCAAGATCCCGGTTGAGGCCGTCCTCATGTGTGCGGAACTTGGCTATCAGTCTCTGCTCAGCAACTCTGCGCTGTCGTGTGTCGTGAAGGCCGCCTTGGAGAATGCTTACCCGAAGATCAGAGACCGAATGCCCGTGACCGCTGAAGTGCTCCCCAACAGGAAGAGAACACTCTTGCCTGGTGATTGTCGAGCGGTGTTCATTCATCCGTTGTCATAGCGTCTGCATGGTCTCCCCAATGTACCATGCCTCGGGACATCCTTTCCTGCAGCGTATCAGGTATGATGTGGAGATGCCGGCGTAGGACTGGCGTTGGACAGTAAGAAGTTTAACAACACCAGGTTAAAGTCCAACAGGTTTATTTGGTAGCAAAAGCCACTAGCTTTCAGAACGCTGATGCGTATCAGGTAGACAAAGCTGGCCGAGTTGCAAGAGTATGTACCGTGTACCTGGTGGATGGTGTTCTCACGTGAGATGATGGCATCTGTGTCGATGATCCGGCACGTCTTGCAGAGGTTGCTGTGGCAGGGTTGTGTGGTGTCATGGTCACTGTTCTCCTGAAGGCTGGGTAGTTTGCTGCGGACAATGATCTGTTTGAGGTTGCGTGGTTGTTTGAAGGCAAGAAGTGGGGGTGTGGGGATGGCCTTGGCGAGATGTTCATCTTCATCAATGACATGTTGAAGGCTCTGGAGAAGATGTCGTAGCTTCTCCGCTCCGGGGAAGTACTGGACGACGAAGGGTACTCTGTCCACCGTGTCCCGTGTTTGTCTTCTGAGGAGGTCGGTGCGGTTTTTCACTGTGGCGCGTCGGAACTGTTGATCGATGAGTCGAGCGCCATATCCTGTTCTTATGAGGGCATCTTTCAGCATTTGGAGGTGTCTGTTGCGATCCTCCTCATCCGAGCAAATCCTTTGTATACGGAGGGCTTGTCCATAGGGGATGGCTTCTTTAACGTGTTTAGGGTGGAAGCTGGAGAACTGGAGCATCGTGAGGTTCTCCGTGGGCTTGCGGTACAGTGAGGTGCTGAGGTGACCGTCCTTAATGGAGATGCGTGTGTCCAAGAATGCAACCGATTCCGGAGAGTAGTCTATGGTGAGTCTGATGGTGGGATGGAACTTGTTGATGTCATCATATCGTTGTTTCAGTGATTGTTCACCATGAGTCCAAAGGAAGAAAATGTCATCGATGTATCTAGTGTATAGAATCGGTTGAAGGTCCTGTGCGATGAAGAGATCTTGTTCGAACCTGTGCATGAAGATGCTGGCATATTGAGGTGCGAATTTGGTCCCCATGGCTGTTCCGTGTGTCTGGATGAAGAACTGGTTGTTGAAGGTGAAGACATTGTGGTCCAGGATGAAGTAAAATTGCACCTGGAAACTGGCAGTTGTCTGCGTTGAGTACTGAGGCAGTTGCAGCAATGCCATCATCGTGGGGGATGCTGGTGTAGAGTGCCGAGACATCCATTGTGACGAGGAGTGCTCCTGGTTCAACTGCTCCACGTGTGTTGAGTTTCTGTAGGAAGTCCGTAGCATCGCGACAAAAGCTGGGGGTTCTTTGTAAATGGGTTTCAGGATGCCCTCGACGTAGCCGGAGAGGTTCTCGCACAGGGTCCCATTGCCCGATACGATGGGACGGCCGGGTGTGTTTGCCTTGTGTCTCTTTGGGAGGCAGTAGAGATCTCCAACGTGGGGAGTATGTGGGATGAGAGCATGGAGGGTGCTCTGAAGGTCCGGATCAAAGGTCTTGATCAGAGTGTTGAGTTGACGGGTGTGTTCTTTGGTCGGATCTGCGGGTAACTGTCTGTAGTGTTCCCCGTTGTTCAGTTGTTGGTACACTTCGTTGCAGTAATCCGTTCTGTTCAGTATGACGATGGCCCCTCCTTTGTCTGCTGGTTTGATGACAATGTTGCGGTTGGTCTTGAGAGTGTGGATGGCGTTGCGTTGTGCTTTGGTGATGTTCGGGGCTGTCTTGTGAGTGCGGCTGTTGAATCTGGTGTTGACGCACCTCCTGACGGTTTGGTCATACATGTCAAGTCGAGGGCAGCGGCCTTCCGGAGGAGTCCAATTCGACTCTTTCCTCTTCAGTTGCACTGCGCTCTCTCTGTCGGCTGTTCGTGTTCATTGGCTGTCTCATTGTGTTCGCTGTTGGCCTCTTGGGATTTGTGGAAGAACTCCCGCAGCCTCATTCGCCTGATGAATTCCTCTGTGTCCGCTGCGAGACTGATGGGGTCTATTTTGGTGGTGGGGCTGAAATTGAGCCCTCGGCCGAGAACTTCGATTTCATCTGGTTGAAGTGTGTAGTCCGACAAGTTGACAATGGACTTCCCTGCAGTGGTACTGTTTTCTACTGTGATACCGGGGGAGGCTTGGTTGCTGCTGGTGGTGATGCCGAGTTTCTCAAGTTTCCTGTTCTTGGTGTGCATGTAGATGGCGTAGTTCCTTTGTCTCGTCTGCTTGGCAGAGTTTCGCAGCTGGTCTGCGTCCTGAGCGCAAGTTGAGAATATGGACTCTATCTTGGTTTCCAGGCTGCGGCGTTTGCTGTAGAGCTGGTGTATGAGGTGGTTGAGTGTGAGAGAGGTGCAACGGCAAAGTCTCTCAGCGTAGCCTGTGTTATAGGTTCGTGATCTGTAGTCCTTTCGGTATCTCGTCTGCTTTCTTGCATCTTTGTGGAAACTTGATGTCTGTGTCGATATGCGTGATCTTCTTGGAGATCCTCTCCACTTGAAACCAGCAATTTGCAGTGTCGATGGTCGCCATGACGTGGAGATGCCAGCGTTGGACTGGGGTAAACACAGTAAGAAGTCTTACAACACCAGGTTAAAGTCCAACAGGTTTATTTGGTAGCAAAAGCCACGAGCTTTCGGAGCGCTCGCAGGAGGAGGCCAATATGGTCGAATTTCTGATACAAATGGAAGAGGAGAAAGTAGGGTCCCATACCAGTGTCCTCTGTTTGAACAGAGGGAAGTACGATAGGATGAGGGTGGAATTGGCTAAGGTGGACTGGGCGAGCAGACTGGTAGGTAGGACAGCTGAGGAACAGTGGAGGATTGTTAAGGAGATCCTTTTCAGTACTCAGCAACAATATATTCCTGTGATAAAGAAGGACTGTAAGAAAAGGGATAACCAGCCGTGGATAATGAAGGAAATTAAGGAGTGTATTAAATTAAAGACCGATGCATACAGAGTGGCCCAAAATAGTGGATATTGGAAGATTGGGAAATCTTTAAGAAACAACAAAGATCGACTAAGAAAGCGATAAAGAAAGGAAAGATAGGTTATGAAGCTAGGCTAGCTCTAAATATAAAAAATGATAGTAAAAGCTTTTACAAATATATAAAAAGGAATAGAGTGGCAAGAGTGAATGTTGGACCCTTGGAGGACGAGAGGGGGGATTTAATAGTGGGAAATGAGGAAATGGCTGAAACTTTAAATACGTTTTTTGTGTCGGTCTTCACGGTGGAAGACCCAAATAGTTTACCGAATATTAACGATAGAGGGTTGGTAGGAGGAGAGGTACTCAATACAATTAATGTTACCAGGGAGGCAGTGCTTGGTAGACTAACGGGACTGAAGGTGGACAAGTCCCCGGGCCCAGATGGAATGCATCCCAGGGTATTGAAAGAAATGTCAGAGGTAATAGTGGATGCGTTAGTGGTTATTTATTAAAATTCGTTGGATTCTGGGGTAGTGCCGGCGGATTGGAAAACAGCTAATGTTACGCCGCTGTTTAAAAAAGGAAATAGACAAAAGGCAGGTAACTACAGGCCAGTTAGCTTAACGTCTGTAGTTGGGAAAATGCTGGAATGCATCATTAAAGATGAAATAGCAGGATAAGAATGGTTCGATTAAGCAGACGCAGCCTGGATTCATGAGGGGAAAGTCGTGCTTGACGAACTTGTTGGATTTTTATGAAGGTGTGACTAGTGCGGTTGACGGAGGGGAACCGGTAGATGCGGTGTTTTTGGATTTCCAAAAGGCGTTTGATAAGGTGCCTCACAAAAGGTTGCTGAAGAAGATTGGGTCACACGGAGTTGGGGGTAGGGTGTTAGCGTGGATTGGGGATTGGCTATCCGACAGGAAGCAGAGAGTCGGAATAAATGGGTGCTTTTCTGGTTGGCAGGTGGTAACTAGTGGCGTGCCGCAGGGATCGGTACTGGGGCCTCAACTATTTACCATTTATACAGACGATCTGGAGGAGGGGACAAAAGTGTAGGGTAACAAAGTTTGCAGACGACACAAAGATAAGTGGAAAAGTGAATCGTGTGGAGGGCGTAGAAGGTCTGCAGAGAGATTTGAATAGGCTGAGTGAGTGGGCGAGGATCTGGCAGATGGACTATAACGTTGTCAAATGCGAGGTTATTCACTTTGGAGGAAATAATAGCAAATTGGATTATTATCTAAATGGAAAAAAATTACAACATGCTGCTGTGCAAAGGGACCTGGGGGTGCTTGTGCATGAGACGCAAAAACCCAGTCTGCAGGTACAACAGGTGATCAAGAAGGCAAATAGGATGTTGGCCTATATCGCAAGGGGGATAGAATATAAAAGCAGAGATGTCTTGCTGCATCTGTACAGGGCATTGGTGAGGCCGCAGCTGGAATACTGTGTGCAGTATTGGTCCCCTTATTTGCGGAAGGATATATTGGCCTTGGAGGGAGTGCAGAGAAGGTTCACCAGGTTGATACCAGAGATAAGGGGTGTTGATTATGAGGAGTGACTGAGCAGATTGGGTTTGTACTCGTTGGAATTTAGAAGGCTGAGGGGGAATCTTATAGAGACCTATAAGATAATGAAGGGGCTGGATAGGGTAGAGGTGGAGAGATTCTTTCCACTTAGAAAGGAAGCTAGAACTAGAGGGCACAGCCTCAAAATAAAGGGGGGTCAGTTTAGGACAGAGTTGAGGAGGAACTTCTTCTCTCAGAGGGTGGTGAATCTCTGGAATTCTCTGCCCACTGGAGTGGTGGAGGCTATCTCGTTGAATATGTTTAAATCACGGATAAATGGATTCCTGATCGGTAAGGGAATTAGGGGTTATAGGGATCAGGTGGGTAAGTGGAACTGATCCACTTCAGATCAGCCATGATCTTATTGAATGGCGGGGCAGGCTCGAGGGGCTAGATGGCCTACTCCTGCTCCTATTTCTTATGTTCTTATGTTCTTATTTGGCCCATCGAGCCTGCACCAACAACAATCCCACCCAGAGCCTATTCCCATAACCCCACATATTTACTGTGCTAGTCCCCCTGACACGAGGGTCAATTCAGCTTGGCCAATACACCTAACCCGCACATCTTTGGACTGTGGGAGGAAACCTGAGCACCCGGAGGAAACCCACACAGACACGGGGAGAATGTGCAAACTCCGCACAGACAGTGACCCAAGCCAGGAATTGAACCCGGGTCCTTGGCGCTGTGAAGCAGCAGTGCTAACCACTGTGCCACCCCAAATCCTTGAGGCACTCCACAATTCACAGCCTGCCAACTTAAAAGAGTCCCATTTATTTCCACTCGATGTTTCCTCCTATACAGCATAGAATCATAGAGGTTTACAGTATGGAAACAGGCTCTTCGGCCCAACTTGTCCATGCCGCCCCTTTTTTTAAACCCCTAAGCTAATCCCAATTGCCTGCATTTGGCCCATATCCCTCTATACCCATCTTACCCATGTAACTGTCTTAATGCTTTTTAAAGGACAAAATTGTACCGGCCTCAACTACTGCCTCTGGCAGCTTGTTCCAGACACTCACCACCTTCTGTGTGAAAAATTTGCTCCTCTGGACCCTTTTGTATCTCTCCCCTCTCACCTTAAACCCATATTCTGTAGTTTCAGACTCCCCTATCCATTAATCAATCTTCTATGTGGAGATGTGGAGGAAGAAATTGCTAAACAGATTACGGATATGTGTGGGGGTCACAGGGTAGTTGTCATGGGGGACTTTAACTTTCCAAATATTGATTGGAACCTTTGTAGGTCAAATAGTTCGGATGGGGCAGTTTTTGTGCAGTGTGTGCAGGAGGGTTTCCTGACACAATATGTGGATAGGCCGACAAGAGGTGAGGCCACATTGGATTTGGTACAGGGAAATGAACCGGGCCAAGTGTTAGATTTGGTTGTGGGAGAGCACTTTGGAGATAGTGACCACAATTCGGTGTCTTTTGTTATTGCAATGGAGAGGGATAGGGCCGTACGGCAGGGCAAGGTTTACAATTGGGGGAGAGGTAATTATGATGCAATTAGGCAGGAATTAGGGGGCATAAGTTGGGAACAGAAACTGTCAGGGAAAGGAACTAAGGAAAAGTGGAACTTTTTCAAGGAACAAATACTGGATGTCCTTGATAGGTATGTCCCTGTCAGGCAGGGAGGAAATGGCCGAGTGAGGGAACCATGGTTCACGAAAGAGGTGGAATGTCTTGTGAAAAGGAAGAGGGAAGCTTATGTAGGGATGAGGAAACAAGGTTCAGATGGCTCGATTGAGGGTTACAAGTTAGCAAGGAATGAGCTGAAAAAGGGGCTTAGGAGAGCTAGGAGGGGACATGAGAAGTCCTTGGCGGGTCGGATCAAGGAAAACCCCAAGGCTTTTTACTCTTATGTGAGGAATAAAAGAATGACCAGGGTGAGGTTAGGGTCGGTCAAGGACAGTAGTGGGAACTTGTGTATGGAGTCAGTAGAGATAGGCGAGGTGATGAATGAATACTTTTCTTCAATGTTCACCAAGGAGAGGGGCCATGTTTTTGAGGAAGAGAAGGTGTTACAGGCTAATAGGCTGGAGGAAATAGATGTTCGGAGGGAGGATGTATTGGCAGTTTTGAATAAACTGAAGGTCGATAAGTCCCCTGGGCCTGATGAAATATATCCTAGGATTCTTTGGGAGGCAAGGGATGAGATTGCAGAGCCTTTGGCTTTGATCTTTGGGTCCTCGCTGTCCACGGGGATGGTGCCAGAGGACTGGAGAATGGCGAATGTTGTTCCTCTGTTTAAGAAAGGGAATAGAAATGACCCTGGTAATTATAGACCAGTTCGTCTTACTTCGGTGGTTGGTAAATTGATGGAAAAGGTCCTTAGAGATGGGATTTACGACCATTTAGAAAGATGCGGATTAATCTGGGTTAGTCAGCATGGATTCGTGAAGGGCAAGTCGTGCCTCACAAATTTGATAGAATTTTTTGAGGAGGTAACTAAGTGTGTTGATGAAGGTAGGGCAGTTGATGTCATATACATGGATTTTAGTGAGGCGTTTGATAAGGTCCCCCATGGTCGGCTTATGATGAAAGTGAGGATGTGTGGGATAGAGGGAAAGTTGGCCGATTGGATAGGTAACTGGCTGTCTGATCGAAGACAGAGGGTGGTGGTCGATGGAAAATTTTCGGATTGGAGGCAGGTTGCTAGCGGTGTGCCACTGGGATCAGTGCTTGGTCCTCTGCTCTTTGTGATTTTTATTAATGACTTAGAGGAGGGGGCTGAAGGGTGGATCAGTAAATTTGCTGATGACACCAAGATTGGTGGAGTAGTGGATGAGGTGGAGGGCTGTTGTAGGCTGCAAAGAGACATAGATAGGATGCAAAGCTGGGCTGAAAAATGGCAAATGGAGTTTAACCCTGATAAATGTGAGGTGATTCATTTTGGTAGGACTAATTTAAATGTGGATTACAGGGTCAAAGGTAGGGTTCTGAAGACTGTGGAGGAACAAAGAGATCTTGGGGTTCATATCCACAGATCTCTAAAAGTTGCCATTCAAGTGAATAGAGCTGTGAAGAAGGCCTATAGTGTGTTAGCTTTTATTAACAGGGGGTTGGAGTTTAAGAGCCGTGGGGTTATGCTGCAACTGTACAGGACCTTGGTGAGACCACATTTGGAATATTGTGTGCAGTTCTGGTCACCTCACTATAAGAAGGATGTGGAAGCGCTGGAAAGAGTGCAGAGGAGATTTACCAGGATGCTGCCTGGTTTGGAGGGTAGGTCTTATGAGGAAAGGTTGAGGGAGCTAGGGCTGTTCTCTCTGGAGCGGAGGAGGCTGAGGGAAGATTTAATAGAGGTTTATAAAATGATGAAGGGGATAGATAGAGTGAACGTTCAAAGACTATTTCCTCAGGTGGATGGAGCTATTACAAGGGGGCATAACTATAGGGTTCGTGGTGGGAGATACAGGAAGGATATCAGAGGTAGGTTCTTTACGCAGAGAGTGGTTGGGGTGTGGAATGGACTGCCTGCAGTGATAGTGGAGTCAGACACTTTAGGAACATTTAAGCGGTTATTGGATAGGCACATGGAGCACACCAGGATGATAGGGAGTGGGATAGCTTGATCTTGGTTTCAGATAAAGCTCGGCACAACATCGTGGGCCGAAGGGCCTGTTCTGTGCTGTACTGTTCTATGTTCTATGTTCTACACATGCTAATAAATCATCCCCATCTCCACGAGCTCTTATATTATGTATTAAACTTTTGTGTGGCACCTTATCATGTGCCTTTTGGAAATCCAAGTATACTACACCTTCTGATTACTCTTTATCTATCCTACTGGAGTACCTCAAGGACTTGGGGCGGCATGGTGGCACAGTGGTTAGCACTGCTGCCTCACAGCGCCAGGGACCCGGGTTTGATTCCGGTTTGGCTCACTGTCTGTGTTGAGTTTGTAGGTTCTCCCCGTGTCTGCGTGGGTTTCCTCCGGGTGCTCCGGTTTCCTCCCACAGTCTGAAAGACGTGCGGGTTAGGGTGCATTGACCTGAACAGGCGCCCGAGTGTGGTGACTCGGGGATTTTCATGGTAACTTCATTGCAGTGTTAATGTAAGCCTTACTTGTGACTAATAAATAAACTTTAACTCTTTTGTTCCATCCTAAATAAATTTGTCAACAGAATTTCCCTTTCATAAAAACATGTTCACTGGTTGTAATCAGATTATGATTTTCTAAGTGCATTGTTTGGGACAAAATCAATGGTCACTTAGATTTTGTTTTATCAAATTCATCACTCACCTGAGCAGGATTCGAGCTGGGAACCCAGGGAATTGTTTGTGATTTGTGGATTACCAGTTCACTGATCTTTACCACAGGAGGAACCACTCCGGTAAGTGCAGGATCTTAGGGAAAGCCAACATGGAATCATTGAGGGAAAACTATGTTTCACTAACTTGCTGGAGTTTCTGAAGGGGGAACCAGGGAGGGTGGATGAGGTGAAATGGTCTCAAGGGAATTTGAAAAGATATTTGACACAGCGCCACACAACAGACTTGTCAGCAGAATCATGGAATAAGAGGGAAAGCCCCCCCCCCTCCCCTCAGCCCCACTCTCACCCTCACCCCCACCCTCACCCACCCTGCAGCCCCCACCCTCACCACCCCCCCCTTACACACCTTGCAGCTCCCACCCTCATCCACCCTGCAGCCCCCACTCTCACCCACACAGGCTGTGGGAATCTGAAGCCAGTTGGACGATTGTAAAGCCTGATGCTCCTGTGTTCCTGCCTCTGGCTCCCCTTACCTGCCTCACTCACAGTCACACTCTCCTGTCCCTGACCCCTGAACCAAATCAGAACCTGTCTCAGAAATGTGACTCCCTCCTGGTACAGACCGTAAGGGAAACTTTCTCCCTCTCTGCTGTGTCTCAGTGTCCAGAGTTCAGCTTCCAGCTGACGTGACTCCAGACCCCGCAGCAACACCCCTCCGACATAGCCCAACAAGCCACTCAGATCAAGGGCAGCTCGTGATGGGGATGGGTAACATGCTGCCCAGCGCATGAATGGATTTGACATTTCTGACTCATTTATTCTTATATTCTAATTTTTCCCCTTCTTACCAACCTTAGCTGACAAAGTACCGCACGTTATTGTCAAAAGAAGCCTTTGGAATCCAATGAAAGTGACCAGCTGGATTGAAACCTGGTTCGGAGTCAGGAAGAGAAGGCAGATAGTCGATTCAAAGCAAATTACTGCAGATGCTGGAATCTGAAACCAAAAGAGAAAACGCTGGAAAATCTCAGCGGGTCTGGCAGCATCTGTAAGGAGAGGAAAGAGCTGATGTTTCGAGTCCAGATGATCCTTTGTCAAAGGGTTGTCTGGACTCGAAACGTCAGTCCTTTTCTCTCCTTACAGATGTTGATAATCGAATGGTGT
This sequence comes from Mustelus asterias, assembly GCF_964213995.1. Classification (NCBI taxonomy): domain Eukaryota; kingdom Metazoa; phylum Chordata; class Chondrichthyes; order Carcharhiniformes; family Triakidae; genus Mustelus; species Mustelus asterias. The sequence goes on along the minus strand of NC_135806.1, from coordinate 145,575,427 downwards.
TTCTGTGACTGGAAGGCTGTTCCTACTCAGTTTACAGATTTGCTGATATTCTTTCTCGACATCTTGAGGCAATCATTCTCTGTGACCCTCTTATACTCCCAAAGGCCACTTGGCAAAGGATAGAACTGGAACCAACCTTTACACATCTTCAGCAGTATTTATTTCCAGTTACACATTACAAGCGCGCACCTCCTAGTCCCACAATCACACCTTTAATCTTTATCTATTTATTGGGGTCCACAATCTGCTCACATTCAGCCATTAACTCTCTCTCTCTCTCTCTCGGTTTCAGCTCCTAACGGTGGTGAGAAACAAGGAGGAAGAAGAGAGGAAAGAACAGAAGCTAAAAGAAGAAAAGGAAAAGGAACTCCAGAAATCAGCTGGGAAAGAGCCAAAGAAAAAGGGAGGAAAGTCGGCAGATAAAAAGAAAGGTATTTATCCTGGTCACTGGAACTGGGCTGGATTGGGAATATGGGAAGTCTCAGGTCTCCTATCTCTCTCTATCCTGTTGTATCCTCTGACAATCCCCGGCACTATCAGCAACTCCGCAAATCTTCGTGTCATCCTCAAACTTACTAATCAGACCGCTCACATTTTCCTCCAGATCATTTATATATACAACAAACAACAGAGGTCCCAGCACTGATCCCTGTGGAACTCCACTAGCTACAGATCCCCATTCTGAAAAACACCCTTCCACCGCTGCCTCTCACTTCTATAACCAAGCCAGTTCTGTATCCATCCAGCCAGCCCACCCTGAATCCCATGTGATTCTAGTTTTTGTACCAGTCTGCCATGTGGGACTTTGTAGGGTGGCACAGTGACTAGCACTGCTGCCTCACAGCGCCAGGGACCCGGGTTCACTGCTGCCTCACAGCGCCAGGGACCCGGGTTCACTGCTGCCTCACAGCGCCAGGGACCCGGGTTCACTGCTGCCTCACAGCGCCAGGGACCCGGGTTCACTGCTGCCTCACAGCGCCAGGGACCCGGGTTCACTGCTGCCTCACAGCGCCAGGGACCCGGGTTCACTGCTGCCTCACAGCGCCAGGGACCCGGGTTCACTGCTGCCTCACAGCGCCAGGGACCCGGGTTCAATGCTGTCCTCACAGCGCCAGGGACCCGGGTTCACTGCTGCCTCACAGCGCCAGGGACCCGGGTTCACTGCTGCCTCACGGCACCAGGGACCCGGGTTCACTGCTGCCTCACAGCGCCAGGGACCCGGGTTCACTGCTGCCTCACAGCGCCAGGGACCCGGGTTCAATGCTGTCCTCACAGCGCCAGGGACCCGGGTTCACTGCTGCCTCACAGCGCCAGGGACCCGGGTTCACTGCTGCCTCACAGCACCAGGGACCCGGGTTCAATGCTGTCCTCAGGTCACTGTCCGTGCGGCTTCTGCACGTTCTCCCCATGTCTCTGTGGGTTTCCTCCGGGTGCTCTGGTTTCCTCCCACAGTTCAAAGGTATGCTAGGTTGATTGGCCATTCTAAATTGACCCTGAGTGTCAGGGGATTATCCGGGTAAATATGTGGAGTTATGGGAATAGGACCTGGGTGGGATTGTGGTCGGTGCAGACTCAACCAAATGGCCTCCTGCACTGTAGGGATTCTATGATTATCAAACGCCTTACTAAAGTCCATATAAACTACATCCACAGCCCTTCCCTCATCAATTATCTTTGTCACCTCCTCAAAAACTCAATCAAGTTGCTGAGACATGACCTTCCCTGTACAAAACCATGCTGCCTGTCACTAACTAGCCCATTTTCCTCCAAATGTGCTTATATCCTGTCCCTCAGTATCTTCTCCAAAAGCTTCCCCACCACTGATGTCAGGCTCACCGGCCTATAATTTGCTGGATTATTCCTGCTTCCTTTCTTAAACAAGGGAACAACACTGGCTATTATCCAGTCCTCTGGAACCTCACCTGTGGTCAAAGAGGATGTGAAGATATCTGTTAAGGCCCCGGCTATTTCTCCCTGGCCTCCCGCAGGAACTTGGGATAGATCCCATCCGGACCCGGGGCCTTGTCTACCTTGATGCAATTTAGGATACTCAACACTTCCTCCTTCGATATATTGACATTCTCTCGAGCATTCACACACCTATCCCTGACTTCAACATCAGTCATGTCCTTCTCCTTGGTGAATACCCATATAAAGGACTCATTAAGAATTTCACCCACTTCCTGTGGTTCCATGCATAACTTCCCTCCATAGTCCTTGAGTGGGCCTACTCTTTCTCTTGCTACCCTCTTGTTCCTAATATATGCATTTAAGCCTTGGGATTCTTCTTGACCCTGTTTGCTAAAGACATTTCATGGCCCCTTTTAGCCCTCCTAATTCCACATTTAAGTTCCTTCCTACTTTCACTATACTCCTCAAAGGCTTGGTCGGTTTTTAGTTGCCTAGACCTATCGTATGCTTCCTTTTGACTAAGCTTACAATTTTCCTGGTCATCCATGGTTCCCGAATCCTGCCATTTCTATCCTTCATTTTTGCGGGGACATGCCTGTCCCGCACTTCAATCAACCGGCCTTTAAAAGCCTCCCACATTCCAGAAGTGGTTTAGAAGAGCAAGAGGGGATTTGATAGAAATATATAAGATCCTGAGGGGTATTGACAGGGTCGATGTGGAGAGGATGTTCCCTCTTGTTAGAGAATCTAGGGCTCGGAGTCACTGTTTAAAGTATAAGGGGCCAGCCATTTCAAATGGATATGAGGTAAAGTTTCTTCTCTCAGAGGGTCATGAGTCTTTGGAACTCTTTTCCTGAAAAGGCTTTGGAAGCAGAGATTTTGAATAAGGCAGAGGTGGACCGATTCTTGGAAAGCAAGAGGGGGTATCGGGGTCGGTGGGATGCAGGTTTGAGGTCAGATCAGCCATGGTCTTGTTCAGTAGCGGAGCAGACTCGAGGGGCCGAATGGCCTACTCCCACTCCATGTTTTGTATAAAACCATCATCGATTGTTGTAAAAACCCATTTGGTTCACTCATTCCCTTCAGCTATATATTTTTAATTCATTTATGGAACATGAGCTTTTCTGGCTGGGCCCACCCCCTAACTACTCTTCGTTTCAGAGTCACCCACATTGCTGTGGATCTGGAGTCACGTGTAGGCCAGACTGGGTCAGGATGGCAGATTTCCTTCCCCAGAGGACGTTCGTGAACCAGATGGGTTTTTCTGACAGTCGACAATGATTCTTAATTCCAGATCTATTTTGTATATTCAGATTTCACCATCTGCCGTGGTGGGATTTGAACTCGGGGTCACAGATGTAGTCCTGGGTCTCTGGGTTACTAGTCCAGTGACAATTCCACTACACCACTGCCTCCCCTGCACGTGACTCCAGACACAGAGCAATGTGGTTGACTCTTAAATACCCTCTGAAATGGCCGAGCGAGGCACTCAGTCCAAGAGCAAATAGCGAGGAGCAGGAAACGCTGTTCTTGCCAGCAGCATCCCGGGAAAGAGTAAAACTGAGCAGAGAAACACAAGAGACGAAAATCTGACAAGACCCCGGGAGGGAGATAGGTTGCTGGGGGATGGGCGGGATGCAGATTGAAGGCCATTCTCACAGCAGCCATGGTCTGAATACAGGGCACTGTGGCCGAGCCGGGGTTGATTCACACGGTGCCCTCAGCGACTGACAGCGTTGTCTCACTATATGTTTCAGGCCATCAGTCTTTAACCCCGTCTGTGCCACTCACGGTGCTCGAGAGTCCCGAATTGGTGAGGAAGAGAGAACTGAGGGAGCGAATATTCACCGAGTACATGGGAGCGCTGGAGGATGAAGGTGATTCCCAATTTCACAGACTCAGGGCACAGGCACAGTGCGATTGTCCTCAAAACCAACCCAGGGATCTCGGGTTCACTGGGTGTCTTTAAGACAGAGACAGATAGGTTCTTGATTAATAACGGGATCAGGGGTTACGGGGAAAAGGCAGGAGAATGGAAATGAGAAAAATATCAGCCATGATTGAATGGCGGAGCAGACTTGATGGGCCGAGTGGCCTCATTCTAAAGTTAAAGTTTATTATTAGTCACAAGTACGCTTACATTAACACTGCAATGAAGCTACTGTGAAATTCCCCTAGTCGCCACACTCCGGTGCCTGTCTGGGCCAAGCACCTAACCAGCAAGTCGTTCAATCTGTGGGTGGAAACCAGAGGAAACCCATGCAGACACGGGGAGAATGTGCAAACTCTGCACAGACAGTGACCCGAGGCCCAAGTGGAACCCGGGTCCCTGTTGCTGTGAAGCAGCCGTGCTCACCACTCTGTCACCATGTTACCCCTTTCTGCTCTGATGTCTTACAGTCTCATGGGGATGGGTCTGACCCAGTGTCACTCGGGGAGGGGTCCGTCGAGAGTTTATTTATTTTATTTATTGGTCAACACCTGGCCCCACGCAGCAGACAGACAGCGTCTGTCTCCATTCAGCAGACAGACAGCGTCTGTCCCCATTCAGCAGACAGACAGCGCCTGTCTCCATTCAGCAGACAGACAGCGCCTGTCCCCATTCAGCAGACAGACAGCGCCTGTCTCCATTCAGCAGACAGACAGCGTCTGTCCCCACGCAGCAGACAGACAGCGCCTGTCTCCACACAGCGGTGGGTGCAGTCCTATCTAATGGATAGTAAGCTCGATGTTGGTTGTATTTCCAGCACAAGCTGTCAGAACGCGCCTGGAACTAATCAGACTGAAGGCCGTGTCTGTGGTCCAGGAACTCAAGTTAAAGGCACAAGACGTCTTCACAGTCATGGAGGACTGGCTCGGGACAAGGTTCCTGCAGGAAATGGAGAGGTACTGAACCTTGTCTTTGTGGTGCTTTGACAGTTGATATTCCTCGAAGCTGAAAATGTCCCCATCCCAACTCTCCTGCTGCCCTTTCCCATCCTGCACCGTTCACCTGTCCTCTCTGCCCTGACCGACCCCTCTCTCTGACACATATCCTCCTCCCTGCTCTGCTCCTACTCTCCATCCTTCTCTCTCAGACCAATTACTCCCTCCCACCTCTCCCTCACTCCTCCCCTATGCTTCCCTCCTCGTGGCTTTCACTCCAGCCCCCAGCTCTCCCCTCCAGCTCACACCCTCCTGTCTCCTGCACTCCTGCCCCTCCACTCTCCTCCCCTACTCCTCAGCCCCCTCCCTCATCCCTGCCTCTGCCTCCGTGCACACTGAATATGACTCACTTCCCGTCAGAATCTACAAGTTTCTGTCACAGTGTTGAGGAGGCCACACTCTGCTCAGTGCGGTTCCTGCCCCAGTCAGTCTGGACTCACTTGTCAACCCAGCTCTCCATGTGTGGGAGGGCCTTGGAACACGGATTGTCAGCGGGATGTGAGCGGGATGTCAGCGGGATGTGAGCGGGATGTCAGCGGGATGTCAGCAGGATGTCAGCGGGATGTGAGTGGGATGTGAGCGGGATGTGAGTGGGATGTCAGCAGGATGTCAGCGGGATGTGAGCGGGATGTGAGCGGGATGTCAGTGGGATGTGAGCGGGATGTGAGCGGGATGTCAGTGGGATGTCAGTGGGATGTCAGTGGGATGTGAGCGGGATGTGAGCGGGATGTGAGCGGGATGTGAGTGGGATGTGAGTGGGGTGGAGCAGGGTTTGAAATGTGTATACTTCAATGCCAGGAGTATTCGCAATAAAGTGGGTGAACTTGCAGCGTGGATCAGTACCTGGGACTTCGATGTTGTGGCTATTTCAGAGACATGGATAGAGCAGGGGCAGGAATGGATGCTGCAGGTCCCGGGGTTCAAATGTTTTAGTCGAAGTAGGGAAGGAGGTAGAAGAGGGGGAGGGGTAGCATTATTGGTCAGAGATTGTATCACAGTGTCAGAGAGGAGGTTTGATGAGGACTTATCTGTTGAGGTAGTATGGGCGGAGATTAGAAATAGGAGAGGAGAGGTCACCCTGTTGGGAGTCTTTTATAGACCTCCTAAAAGTTCTAGAGAGGTTGAGGAAAGGATTGCGGAGTCAATCCTGCTTAGGAGTGAAAGTAATAGGGCAATTGTTATGGGGGATTTTAACTTGACTAATATTGACTGGAATTGTTATAGCTCTAGCTCGTTAGAGGGGTCAGTTTTTGTTCAAAGCGTGCAGGAAGGTTTTTTGACTCAGTATGTAGACAGGCCAACTAGAGGTGAGGCTATATTGGATCTGGTGCTGGGAAATGAGCCAGACCAGGTGCTAGACTTGGAAGTTGGTGTGCATTTTGGTGATAGTGACCACAATTCGGTTACGTTCACCTTAGTGATGGAAAGGGATAGGCATGAACCTCGGGCCAGTGGTTTTAGCTGGGGGAAGGGTAATTATGAGGCTATTAGGAGAGAATTAGGAAACATAGGTTGGACTAGGAGATTACAGGGACTGGGAACGTCCGACATGTGGAGTTTTTTCAAGGAGCAGCTACTGCGAGTCTGTGATAGGTATGTCCCTGTCAGGCAAGGAGGAATTGGTAGGGCTAGGGAACCGTGGTGCACCAAAAAAGTTTCTTTGTTGGTTAAAAAGAAAAAGGAGGCTTATGTTCGGATGAGACGTGAGCACTCGGGTAGTGCACTAGAAAGCTTTAGATTGGCTAAGAGGGAGTTGAAGAGCGAGCTTAGAAGGGCTAAAAGGGGACATGAGAAGACTTTGGCGGATAGGGTTAAAGAGAATCCTAAGGCGTTCTATAGGTATGTCAAGAACAGAAGGTTGGTTAGGGCAAGTTTAGGGCCAGTTATAGATGGCAGAGGGAAGTTATGTGTGGAACCGGAGGAGATTGGTGAAGCATTGAACCAATATTTCTCTTCGGTGTTCACGCAAGGGGACATGAATATAGCTGAGGAGGACACTGGGTTGCAGGGGAGTAGAATAGACAGTATTACAGTTGATAAGGAGGATGTGCAGGATATTCTGGAGGGTCTGAAAATAGATAAATCCCCTGGTCCGGATGGGATTTATCCAAGGATTCTCTGGGAGGCAAGAGAAGTGATTGCAGAGCCTCTGGCTCTGATCTTCAGGTCGTCGTTGGCCTCTGGTATAGTACCAGAAGATTGGAGGTTAGCGAATGTTGTCCCATTGTTTAAGAAGGGGAACAGAGACTTCCCCGGGAATTATAGACCGGTGAGTCTCACTTCTGTTGTCGGCAAGATGTTGGAAAAAATTATAAGGGATAGGATTTATAGTTATTTGGAGAGTAATGAATTGATAGGTGATAGTCAGCATGGTTTTGTGGCAGGTAGGTCGTGCCTTACTAACCTTATTGAGTTTTTTGAGAAAGTGACCAAGGAGGTGGATGGGGGCAAGGCAGTGGACGTGGTATATATGGATTTTAGTAAGGCGTTTGATAAGGTTCACCATGGTAGGCTTCTGCAGAAAATGCAGATGTATGGGATTGGGGGTGATCTAGGAAATTGGATCAGGAATTGGCTAGCGGATAGGAAACAGAGGGTGGTGGTTGATAGTAAATATTCATCATGGAGTGCGGTTACAAGTGGTGTACCTCAGGGATCTGTTTTGGGGCCACTGCTGTTTGTAATATTTATTAATGATCTGGATGAGGGTATAGTTGGGTGGATTAGCAAATTTGCTGATGACACCAAAGTCGGTGGTGTGGTAGACAGTGAGGAAGGGTGTCGTAGTTTGCAGGAAGACTTAGACAGGTTGCAAAGTTGGGCCGAGAGGTGGCGGATGGAGTTTAATGCGGAGAAGTGTGAGGTAATTCACTTTGGTAGGAATAACAGATGTGTTGAGTATAGGGCTAACGGGAGGACTTTGAATAGTGTGGAGGAGCAGAGGGATCTAGGTGTATGTGTGCATAGATCCCTGAAAGTTGGGAATCAAGTAGATAAGGTTGTTAAGAAGGCATATGGTGTCTTGGCGTTTATTGGTAGGGGGATTGAATTTAGGAGTCGTAGCGTTATGTTGCAACTGTACACAACTCTGGTGCGGCCGCACTTGGAGTACTGTGTGCAGTTCTGGTCCCCACATTACAGGAAGGATGTGGAGGCTTTGGAGAGGGTGCAGAGGAGGTTTACCAGGATGTTGCCTGGTATGGAGGGGAGATCCTATGAGGAGAGGCTGAGGGATTTGGGATTGTTTTCGCTGGAAAGGCGGCGGCTAAGAGGGGATCTTATTGAAACATATAAGATGATTAGAGGTTTAGATAGGGTGGATAGTGATAGCCTTTTTCCTCTGATGGAGAAATCCAGCACGAGGGGGCATGGCTTTAAATTGAGGGGGGGTAGTTATAGAACCGATGTCAGGGGTAGGTTCTTTACCCAGAGGGTGGTGAGGGATTGGAATGCCCTGCCAGCATCAGTAGTAAATGCGCCTAGTTTGGGGGCGTTTAAGAGATCCGTAGATAGGTTCATGGACGAAAAGAAATTGGTTTAGGTTGGAGGGTCACAGTTTTTTTTTAACTGGTCGGTGCAACATCGTGGGCCGAAGGGCCTGTTCTGCGCTGTAATGTTCTATGTTCTATGTTCTATGTTCTATGTGAGCGGAATGTGAGCGGGATGTGAGCGGGATGTGAGTGGGATGTGAGCGGGATGTGAGTGGGATGTGAGCGGGATGTCAGTGGGATGTCAGTGGGATGTGAGTGGGATGTCAGTGGGATGTCAGTGGGATGTGAGTGGGATGTCAGTGGGATGTCAGTGGGATGTGAGTGGGATGTCAGTGGGATGTGAGTGGGATGTGAGTGGGATGTCAGTAGGATGTGAGCGGGATGTGAGTGGGATGTCAGTGGGATGTAAGCGGGACGTGAGCGGGATGTGAGCAGGATGCAGCCCTGGAGCAGCAGGAAGAGAGGCAGTTTGAGAAAGGCCTGTGGTGATTACTGAGTGACATGTCGGCAGCGATTGTTGCAATGTTGCTTCTTGCTGTTATTTGTGGTTAGTTTTATGAGCAGCAAACAGGATCTGTAACATCAGCAAGATTTATACCACACACGCAACTTACACACACACGCACACAAAGAACAAAACAGCACAGGAACAGCCCTTCGGCCCTCCAAGCCTGCGCCGATCATGTGTTCCTAACTAAACCATCCGTTTGTATCCCTCTATTCCCAGTCTGTTCATGTGGCTATCTCGATAAGTCTTAAATGATCCCAGCGTGTCTGCCTCAACCACCTTGCTTGGCAGTGCATTCCAGGCCCCCACCACCCTCTGTGTAAAATACGTCCCCCTGACATCTGTGTTGAACCTTGCGCCCCTCACCTTGAACTTGTGACCCCTTGTGTTTGTCATTCCTGACCTGGGAAAAGGCTTCCAACTGTTCACCCTATCTATGCCCTTCATAATTTTATAAACTTCTATTAGGTCGCCCCTCAACCGCTCACACACACACGCGCAACTTCCACACACACGCAACTTCCACACACACGCAACTTCCACACACACGCAACTTCCACACACACGCAACTTCCACACACACGCAACTTCCACACACACACACACACACGCAACTTCCACACACACGCAACTTCCACACACACGCAACTTCCACACACACACACACACGCAACTTCCACACACACGCAACTTCCACACACACACACGCAACTTCCACACACACGCAACTTCCACACACACACACGCAACTTCCACACACACGCAACTTCCACACACACGCAACTTCCACACACGCACAACTTCCACACACACACACACACGCAACTTCCACACACACGCAACTTCCACACACGCACAACTTCCACACACACACACGCAACTTCCACACACACGCAACTTCCACACACACGCAACTTCCACACACACGCAACTTCCACATACATACACGCACACATACCCACAACTTCCACACACACATACATGCAACTTCCACACACACGCACGCACACACACATGCAACATACGCACACACACACACACGCAACTTCCACACATACACACACACGCAACTTCCACACACACGCACACACACACGCAACTTCCACATACATACACGCACACACACCCCCAAAATTTCCACACACACGCACACACACACACACACCCATCCGCAATTTCACACACACACACACATGCAACTACCACACACATGCAACTTCCACACACATGCAACTTCCACACACACTCAAGTTCCACACACACGCACACGCACACACACACAACTTCCACACACACACGCACACACACACACACACACACATGCAACTCCCACACGCACACACGCAACTTTCACACACACACACACATGCAACTTCCACACACATGCAACTTCCACATACATGCAACTTCCACACACATGCAACTTCCACACACACTCAAGTTCCACACACACGCACACACACAACTTCCACACGCACACACACACACACGCAACTTCCACACACACACAACTTCCACACATACGCACACGCACACCGCCTACTTTCACACACACACACACACATGCAACTTACACACACGCAGACACGCGCACACACGCAACTTCCACACACATGCAACTTCCACATTTCCACACACACGCAACTTCCACACACATGCAACTTCCACATTTCCACACACACGCAACTTCCGTACACACACACACACACACACAACCTCCACACAGACACACACACACACAACTTCCACACACACGACTTCCACACACATGCACACACACACGCAACTTCCACATACAAGCAACTTCCACACACATGCAACTTCCACACAAACATGCACACACACGCAACCTCCACACACACACAACTTCCACACACACGCAACTTCCACACACACGCACACACACACAACTTCCACACACATGCACACACAACTTCCACACACACACGCAACTTCCACACACACGCAACTTCCACACACACACACACAACTTCCACACACACACACACACACACACACGCCATTCAACCCCACCATAGAGTCACAGAGGTTTAAGCATGGAAACAGGCCCTTCGGCCCAACTTGTCCATGCCGCCCTTTTTTTTTAAACCCCTGAGCTAATCCCAATTGCCCGCATTTGGCCCATATCCCTCTATACCCATCGTACCCATGTAACTATCTAAATGCTTTTTAAAAGACAACATTGTACCCGCCTCTACTACTACCCCTGGCAGCTTGTTCCAGACACTCACCACCCTCTGTGTGAAAAAATTGCCCCTCTGGACACTTTTGTACCTCTCCCCTCTCACCTTAAACCTATGCCCTCTAGTTTTAGACTCCCCTCCCTTTGGGAAAAGATATTAACTATCTAGCTGATCTATGCCCCTCATTATTTTATAGACCTCTGTAAGGTCACCCCTCAGCCTCCTACGCTCCAGAGAAAAAAGTCCCAGTCTATCCAGCCTCTCCTTATAACTCAATCCATCAAGTCCCGGTAGCATCCTAGTAAATGTTTTCTGCATACTTTCTAGTTTAATAATATCCTTTCTATAATAGGGTAATATATTTATGGGACATGGGTATCGCTGGTTGGCCAGCGTTTATTGCCCATCCCTAGTTGCCCTTGGAGGGCAGTTGAGCATCACCCACATTGCTGTGCTGCTTGTTTACCCTCCACACTGAATCATTTCAATCACATTCGGCACGGTGGCACAGTGGTTAGCACTGCTGCCTCACAGCGCCAGGGACCTGGGTTCGATTCCCAGCTTGGGTCGCTGTCTGTGTGGAGTTTGCACGTTCTCCCCGTGTCTGCGTGGGTTTCCTCCGGGTGCTCCGGTTTCCCCCCACAGTCCAAAGATGTGCAGGTTAGGTTGATTGGCCATGCTAAATTGCCCCTTAGAGTCAGGGGGATTAGCAGGGTAAATATGTGGGGTTATGGGAATAGGGACTGGCTGGGATTGTGGTCAGTGCAGACTTGATGGGCCGAATGGTCTCCTTCTGCACTGTAGGGATTCTATGATTCACCCACCCTCCACCCAAACTCTTCATCATCATTTCCTCCAATCACCTCTCCAATTCAATCCTGAATATTGATGCCATTTCTGTCTAAATCATTAATACAGGAAGTGAGTTCCGCACTTTCACAATTCTCTGAAGATGTTTCTCATGCTCACTGTTCCAAACCCCTGCTATTTCAGCTTCTATCTGTGCGGCTCTTGTTCCAGAACCTTCACTCACTGTGGACTCTCTGTGTTGATGTACCCTGTCCCATCCTTTCATCATTTTTAACTTCTCTATGATCTTATCCTGCATTCTTGTGAAAAAGGAACAATTTTTACATTTTTTTTGGTATTTCCTGAAACAGTCAGTATCTGAGTGCACTCTCTCGAATAGCTCAATATCCGTGCTCAGTGTGGAGCCATTACTGCTCCCAGTCTCTAACTGTGTCTCTGAGTACTTATCATTCACTCTCACACCTGCTTTGTGTACTGGAACCAGCTCACAATACATCCAACACAAACACAGAAAATACTGCAAAATCTCAGCAGCTCTGATAGCATCTGTGGAGAAAGAATAGAGGCACCGTTTCGCATCTGGATGCTCCTTCATCAGAGCCTACCACTATCCCCGACTCCACTATCCCCGACTCCACTATCCCCCTGACTCCACTATCCCCGACTCCACTATCCCGCTGACTCCACTATCCCCGACTCCACTATCCCGCGGACTCCACTATCCCCGACTCCACTATCCCCCTACTCCACTATCCCCCTGACTCCACTATCCCCCGACTCCACTATCCCCGACTCCACTATCCCCGACTCCACTATCCCCCCGACTCCACTATCCCCGACTCCACTATCCCCGACTCCACTATCCCCCGACTCCACTATCCCCTGACTCCACTATCCCCCGACTCCACTATCCCCCTACTCCACTATCCCCCGACTCCACTATCCCCCTGACTCCACTATCCCCCGACTCCACTATCCCCCGACTCCACTATTCCCTGACTCCACTATCCCCCGACTCCACTATCCCCCCGACTACACTATCCCCGACTCCACTATCCCCCTACTTCACTATCCCCCTGACTCCACTATCCCCTGACTCCACTATCCCCGACTCCACTATCCCCCTACTCCACTATCCCCCCGACTCCACTATCCCCCGACTCCACTATCCCCTGACTCCACTATCCTCTGACTCCACTATCCCCCTGACTCCACTATCCCCTGACTCCACTATCCCCCGACTCCACTATCCCCCGACTCCACTATCCCCCTACTCCACTATCCCCGACTCCACTATCCCCCCGACTCCACTATCCCCCGACTCCACTATCCCCCTACTCCACTATCCCCGACTCCACTATCCCCCCGACTCCACTATCCCCCCGACTCCACTATCCCCTGACTCCACCATCCCCGACTCCACTATCCCCTACTCCACTATCCTGCTACTCCACTATCCCCCTGACTCCACTATCCCCCGACTCCACTATCCCCCCGACTCCACTATCCCCCCGACTCCACTATCCCCCCGACTCCACTATCCCCTGACTCCACTATCCCCGACTCCACTATCCCCTACTCCACTATCCCGCTACTCCACTATCCCCCTGACTCCACTGTTCCCTGACTCCACTATCCCCCTACTCCACTATCCCCCGACTCCACTATCCCCTGACTCCACTATCCCCCTACTCCACTATCCCCCCGACTCCACTATCCCCTGACTCCACTATCAGCACAGAACAGGCCCTTCGGCCCACGATGTTGTGCCGAGCTTTATCTGAAAAGAGGAGAGATTGGGTAAACTGGGGTTGTTCTCCCTGAAAAGATGGAGGATGAGGGGCGACCTAATAGAGGTGTATAAAATTATGAAGGGCATAGATAGGGTGAACAGTGGGAAGCTTTTTCCCAGGTCGGAGGTGACGAACACAAGGGGTTACGGGGTCAAGGTGAGGGGGGCAAGGTTCAACACAGATGTCAAGGGGACGTATTTTACACAGAGGGTGGTGGGGGCCTGGAATGCACTGCCAAGCAAGGTGATTGAGGCGGACACGCTGGGATCGTTTAAGACTTATCTAGATAACCACATGAACAGACTGGGAATAGAGGGATACAAACGAATGGTCTAGTTGGGCACATGAGCGGCGCAGGCTTGGAGGGCCGAAGGGCCTGTTCCTGTGCTGTATTGTTCTTTGTTCTTTGTCTACCCGCTTCTCAAAAATTCAATATGATTGGCCGAGCAAGATTCCCCTGTTGAAATCCATGCTGATGATTCGTTGCCCTATTTCTCATACTAGAGAGGCAGTGCTTGGTAGACTAACGGGACTGAAGGTGGACAAGTCCCCGGGTCCGGATGGAATGCATCCCAGGGTACTGAAAGAAATGTCAGAGGTAATAGCGGATGCGTTAGTGGTTATTTATCAAAATTCACTGGACTCTGGGGTAGTGCCAGCTGATTGGAAAACAGCTACTGTTACGCCGCTGTTTAAAAAAGGAAGTAGACAAAAGGCGGGTAATGACAGGCCGGTTAGCTTAACGTCTGTCGTTGGGAAAATGCTGGAATCCATCATTAAAGAAGAAATAGCAGGCCATCTGGATAAGAATGGTTCGATTAAGCAGACACAGCATGGATTCATGAGAGGAAAGTCGTGTTTGACGAACTTACTGGATTTTTATGAAGATGTGACTAGTGCGGTTGACGGAGGGGAACTGGTGGATGTGGTGTTTTTGGATTTCCAAAAGGTGTTCGATAAGGTGCCTCACAAAAGATTGCTGCAGAAGATTGGGGCACACGGAGTTGGGGGTAGGGGGTTAGCGTGGATTTGGGGATTGGCTATCCAACAGGAAGCAGAGAGTTGGAATAAATGGATGCTTTTCTGGTTGGCAGGTGGTGACTAGTGGCGTGCCACAGGGATTGATACTGGGGCCTCAACTGTTTACTATTTACATAGATGATCTGGAGGAGGGGACTGAGTGTAGGGTAACAACGTTTGCTGACGACACGAAGATAAGTGGGAAAGTGAATTGCGTGGAGGAAGCGGAAGGTCTGCAGAGAGATTTGGATAGGCTGAGTGAGTGGGCGAGGATCTGGCAGATGGAGTATAACGTTAGCAAATGTGAGGTTATTCACTTTGGATGAAATAATAGCAGATTGGATTATTATTTAAATGGAAGAAAATTACAACATGCTACTGTGCAAAAAGGGACCTGGGGGTCCTTGTGCATGAGTCGCAAAAACTCAGTCTGCAGGTACAACAGGTGATCAAGAAGGCAAATGGGATGTTGGCCTATATTTCATTTTATAAGAACATAAGAACATAAGAAATAGGAGCAGGAGTAGGCCATCTAGCCCCTCGAGCCTGCCCCGCCATTCAATAAGATCATGGCTGATCTGACGTGGATCAGTACCACTTACCCGCCTGATCCCCATAACCCTTAATTCCCTTACCGATCAGGAATCCATCCATCCGCACTTTAAACATATTCAGCGAGGTAGCCTCCACCACCTCAGTGGGCAGAGAATTCCAGAGATTCACCACCCTCTGGGAGAAGAAGTTCCTCCTCAACTCTGTCTTAAACCGACCCCCCTTTATTTTGAGGCTGTGTCCTCTAGTTTTAACTTCCTTACTAAGTGGAAAGAATCTCTCCGCCTCCACCCTATCCAGCCCCCGCATTATCTTATAAGTCTCCATAAGATCCCCCCTCATCCTTCTAAACTCCAACGAGTACAAACCCAATCTCCTCAGCCTCTCCTCATAATCCAAACCCCTCATCTCCGGTATCAACCTGGTGAACCTTCTCTGCACTCCCTCCAATGCCAATATATCCTTCCTCATATAAGGGGACCAATACTGCACACAGTATTCCAGCTGCGGCCTCACCAATGCCCTGTACAGGTGCATCAAGACATCCCTGCTTTTATATTCTATCCCCTTCGCAATATAGGCCAACATCCCATTTGCCTTCTTGATCACCTGTTGTACCTGCAGACTGGGCTTTTGCGTCTCATGCACAAGGACCCCCAGGTCCCTTTGCACGGTAGCATGTTTTAATTTGTTTCCATTGAGATAGTAATCCCATTTGTTATTATTTCCTCCAAAGTGTATAACCTCGCATTTCTCAACGTTATACTCCATTTGCCATATCCTCGCCCACTCACTCAGCCTGTCCAAATCTCTCTGCAGATCTTCTCCGTCCTCCACACGATTCACTTTTCCACTTATCTTTGTGTCGTCTGCAAACTTCGTTACCCTACACTCCGTCCCCTCCTCCAGATCATCTATATAAATGGTAAATAGTTGCGGCCCGAGTACCGATCCCTGCGGCACGCCACTAGTTACCTTCCTCCAACCGGAAAAACACCCATTTATTCCGACTCTTTGCTTCCTGTCGGATAGCCAGTCCCCAATCCACTTTAACACACTACCCCCAACTCCGTGTGCCCTAATCTTCTTCAGTAGCCTTTTATGGGGCACCTTATCAAACGCCTTTTGGAAATCCAAAAACACCGCATCCACCGGTTCTCCTCCATCAACCGCCCTAGTCACATCTTCATAAAAATCCAACATGTTCGTCAAGCACGACTTTCCCCTCATGAATCCATGCTGCGTCTGATTGATCGAACCATTTCTATCCAGATGCCCTGCTATCTCCTCTTTAATAATGGATTCCAGCATTTTCCCTACTACAGACGTTAAGCTGACCGGCCTATAGTTACCCGCCTTTTGTCTCCTTCCTTTTTTAAACAGCGGCGTAACATTAGCCGTTTTCCAATCAACCGGCACTACCCCAGAATGCAACGAGCTTTGATAAATAATCACTAACGCATCCACTATTACCTCTGACATTTCTTTCAATACCCTGGGATGCATTCCATCCGGACCCGGGGACTTATCCACCTTCAGTCCCATTAGTCTACCCAGCACTGCCTCTCTGGTAACATTAATTGTATTAAGTATTTCTCCTGCTGCCAACCCTCTATCGTTAATATTTGGCAAACTATTTGTGTCCTCCACCGTGAAGACCGATACAAAAAACTTATTTAAAGACTCAGCCATATCCTCATTTCCCACTATTAACTCCCCCCTCTCGTCCTCCAAGGGTCCAACATTCACTCTAGCCACTCTATTCCTTTTTATATATTTATAAAAACTTTTACTATCATTTTTTATATTAATTGCTAGCCTAGCTTCATAGTCTATCCTTCCTTTCTTTATCGCTTTCTTAGTCTCTCTTTGTTGTTTCTTAAATTTTTCCCAATCACTTGTTTCTCCACTATTTTTGGCCACTCTGTACGCAGCTGTTTTTATTTTAATACTCTCCTTTATTTCCTTCGTTATCCACGGCTGGTTCTCCCTTTTCTTACAATCCTTGTTTTTTGCTGGAATATATTTTTGCTGAGAACTGAAAAGGATCTCCTTAAAAATCCTCCACTGTTCCTCAGCTATCCTACCTGCCAGCCTGCTCTCCCAGTCTACCTTAGCCAATTCATCCCTCATCCTATCATATTTCCCTCTGTTCAAACAGAGGACACTGGTTTGGGACCAAACTTTCTCCTCTTCCATCTGAATCAGAAATTCGACCATATTGTGGTCACTAGACCCAAGAGGGTCCTTCACAATAAGATCCTTAATTCTACCTACCTCGTTACACAATACCAGATCCAAAATAGCTCGTTCCCTCGTCGGTTCCGTAACATGCTGTTCAAGGAAACTATCCCGACAGCATTCTAAGAACTCTTCCTCCATTCCACCCTTACCGACTTGAGTCTGCCAGTCAATGTGCATGTTGAAGTCCCCCATGATTATTGCCGTTCCGTTTTTACACGCATCCCTTATCTGCTTGTTTATAGCCCTCCCTACCTCAACATTATTATTTGGGGGCCTATATACCACACCTACTAGTGTCTTTCTCCCTCTACTATTCCTCATCTCTACCCATAACGATTCCACGTTTTGTTCCTCAGAGCCTATGTCATCCCTCAGTACTACCCTGATATTATCTCTTATTAATAGCGCGACCCCACCACCTTTTCCTTCCTGTCTATTCTTCCTAAACGCCTGATACCCCTGGATATTCATCTCCCAGTCCTGGTCACCTTTCAGCCACGTTTCTGTAATGGCCACTAGATCGTACCCACTCGTGCTGATTTGCACCATCAACTCATTCACCTTGTTCCGAATGCTTCGTGCATTCAGGCAAAGTGTCCTTATTCCAGCTTTTATCTGGACCCGCTTTGATGAGTCGCGAACACCCTCTCCCTCTACTCCCTTATCTAAATTACCGCCTTCATTCACTTGCACCCTCTCCTCTACCATTAATTTTGTAATTCCCCTTACCCCTGCATCCTCCACCCCATCAATTAGTTCCTTGATCCTAGTCAACTCTTCTAGCTCCCCTCCCCCCAACCTATCTAGTTTAAATTCTCCCCAGTAACCTTAGCCAACCTACCGGCCAGGATATTGGTCCCCGTGTGATTCAAGTTCCACCCGTTTTTTGTATACAGATCACCCCTGCCCCTAAAGAGGTCCCAATGGTCCAGGAACCTGAATCCCTGCCCCCTGCACCAGTCCCTCAGCCACACATTCATCTTCCACCTCACTCCATTCCTGCCCTCACCTTCCCGTGGCACAGGCAGTAATCCTGAGATTACTACCTTTGCTTTCCTCTTTCTCAGCTGTCTCCCTAATTCCCTGTACTCCCTTTTCATGACCCCTTCTCCCTTCCTACCCACATCAGCGGTACCAATATGTACAGCTACCTCAGGCTCCTCTCCCTCCCACCTCAGGATTTCCGGGACGCGACTAGCGACATCCTGGATCCCGGCCCCAGGGAGGCAGACCACCATGCGAGAATCCCGCCTACCTCCGCAGAAACGCCTGTCTGTCCCCTTCACCATCGAGTCCCCGATTAATACCGCCTTCCTCCTCTTTTCCTTAGCCCTCTGAGTTACAGGGCTGGACTCCACTGCGGAGACACGGCCACTGCTGCTTCCCCCAGGCGGGCTGTCCCCCCCAGCAGTACTCAAGCAGGAGTACTTGTTGTGCAGGGGCAAATCCACTGGGGTGCTCTCAACCACCCTAGCCTTACCCTTCCTGGCCATCACCCACTTGGCCTCCTCCCGTTGCCCTGGTGTGACCACCTGATGATAGCTCTTGTCTATCACCTCCTCATTCTCCCTCATCAGCCTAAGATCCTCGAGCTGCAGTTCCAGCTCCCTAACACGGTCCCTCAGGAACCGCAGCTCGACACACCCCTCACAGATGTGGATGTCCGGGAGGCCAGATGCCTCCAGGACCTCCCACATCCTACACTGGGAACAACACACTGGTTTCACACTCATACTGGACACTTTATGTCAAGTAAGACAGTGAAAAGTTAATAAGAGTGTAAGGAAACAAAAAAATAAATAATTAATTAAAGTCAGAAAACCCACTCTCTTACCCTCAGCCTGCTCCTGGGAACAAATCCCTGATATTTTGGTAGGACTAATTTAAATGTGGATTACAGGGTCAAAGGTAGGGTTCTGAAGACTGTGGAGGAACAGAGAGATCTTGGGGTCCATATCCACAGATCTCTAAAGGTTGCCACTCAAGTGGATAGAGCTGTGAAGAAGGCCTCTAGTGTGTTAGCTTTTATTAACAGGGGGTTGGAGTTTAAGAGCCATGGGGCTATGCTGCAACTGTACAGGACCTTGGTGAGACCACATTTGGAATATTGTGTGCAGTTCTGGTCACCTCACTTTAAGAAGGATGTGGAAGCGCTGGAAAGAGTGCAGAGGAGATTTACCAGGATGCTGCCTGGTTTGGACGGTAGGTCTTATGAGGAAAGCTTGAGGGAGCTCGGGCTTTTCTCTTTAGAGCGGAGGAGGCTGAGGGGAGACTTAATAGAGGTTTATAAAATGATGAAGGGGATAGATAGAGTGAACGTTCAAAGACTATTTCCTCGGGTGGATGGAGCTATTACAAGGGGGCATAACTATAGGGTTCATGGTGGGAAATATAGGAAGGATATCAGAGGTAGGTTCTTTACGCAGAGAGTGGTTGGGGTGTGGAATGGACTGCCTGCAGTGATAGTGGAGTCAGACACTTTAGGAACATTTAAGCGGTTATTGGATAGGCACATGGAGCACACCAGGATGATAGGGAGTGGGAAAGCTTGATCTTGGTTTCAGATAAAGCTCGGCACAACATCGTGGGCCGAAGGGCCTGTTCTGTGCTGTACTGTTCTATGTTCTATATCGCAAGTGGGATAGAATATAAAAGCAGAGAAGTCTTGCTGCATTTGTACAGGGCATTGGTGAGGCCGCAGCTGGAGTACTGTGTGCAGTTTTGGTCCCCTTATTTGCGAAAGGATATATTGGCCTTGGAGGGGCTGCAGAGAAGGTTCACCAGGTTTATACCGGAGATGAGGGGTGTAGATTATGAGGAGAGATTGAGCAGATTAGGTTTGTACTCGTTGGAGTTTAGAAGGCTGAGGGGTGATCTTATGGAGGCATATAAGATAATGAAGGGGCTGGATAGGGTAGAAGTGGAGAGATTCTTTCCGCTTAGAAAGGAAGCTAGAACTAGAGGGCACAGCCTCAAAATAAAGGGGAGTCAGTTTAGGACAGAGTTGAGGAGGAACTTCTTCTCTCAGAGGGTGGTGAATCTCTGGAATTCTCTGCCCACTGAAGTGGTGGAGGCTTCCTCGTTGAATATGTTTAAGTCACGGATAGATGGATTTCTGATCGGTAGGGGAATTAGGGGTTATAGGGATCAGGCGGGTAAGTGGAACTGATCCACTTCAGATCAGCCATGATCTTATTGAATGGCGGGGCAGGCTCGAGGGGCTAGATGGCCTACTCCTGCTCCTATTTCTTATGTTCTTATATTTCTGTTTTGACATTTCCTGCTCGCTTCCTCCAAAGTCCGAATCTCTCCGCATTCTCTCCTTCCCTGAGTTCGTTTGCTACCCGGACAATGGATGTTTGCCTCTTTCCTAACCTGAGCCTTTAAGTTGTATTCATCCATGGAATCTCGCTGGGGTTTATTTTGTTCTTTCATTTTAGTGGAAGATATTTTTCCTGGTGTTTTGTTGAACACCATTTCAATATTTCACATTGTTTGTTGTTTGTCAATATTGTGCTGCATCTTATTTTCCCAGAGTCTACTTCCAGCCCCTCAGAACACCTCATCCTCACTCAATGAACCTGGGTCGCAATTCTCCCAAAAGTGCTGAATTGGTGGGAAAACTGTTCCAGATCCTGTTTTCTCAGTTCAGTTTCTCACTCGAATCTCCGCACTCAGCACTGCAGACGTCCTAAACGTGAATCTCAGTAAAAACCCAGGGGGTGGGGCCTATTCGTGTCAAAGAGCCTGAAATCAGCAGGATGAGCGGGAACCTGCACATGCGCATATCGCTGGGAGATCACTGAAAAGACCTCCAGCATCCAGATCACTGCCATCCAACTCCCACAGACATCACTGGCCACATCGCTGGCCCTCATAACCCCCCCCCACACACACACATCGCTGGCCCCCATAACCCCCCCCCACACACACACATCGCTGGCCCCCATAACCCCCCCCCACACACACACATCGCTGGCCCCCATAACCCCCCCCCACACACACACATCGCTGGCCCCCACAACCCCCCCACACACATCGCTGGTCCCCACAACCCCCCCACACACATCGCTGGCCCCCACAACCCCCCCACACACATCGCTGGTCCCCACAACCCCCCCCACACACATCACTGCCCCCACAACCCCCCCACACACATCGCTGGCCCCCACAACCCCCCCCACACACACACATCGCTGGTCCCCATAACCCCCCCCCACACACACACATCGCTGGTCCCCATAACCCCCCCCCACACACACACATCGCTGGTCCCCATAACCCCCCCCCACACACACACATCGCTGGTCCCCATAACCCCCCCCCACACACACACATCGCTGGCCCCCACGACCCCCCCACACACATCGCTGGTCCCCACAACCCCCCCACACACATCGCTGGCCCCCACAACCCCCCCACACACATCGCTGGTCCCCACAACCCCCCCCACACACATCACTGCCCCCACAACCCCCCCACACACATCGCTGGTCCCCACAACCCCCCCCACACACATCGCTGGCCCCCACAACCCCCCCACACACATCGCTGGCCCCCACAACCCCCCCACACACATCGCTGGTCCCCACAACCCCCCCCACACACATCGCTGGTCCCCACAACCCCCCCCCACACACATCGCTGGCCCCCACAACCCCCCCACACACATCGCTGGTCCCCACAACCCCCCCACACACATCGCTGGCCCCACAACACCCCCACACACATCGCTGGCCCACAACCCCCCCCACACACATCGCTGGCCCCCACAACCCCCCCACACACATCGCTGGCCCACAACCCCCCCCACACACATCACTGCCCCCACAACCCCCCCCCCACACACATCGCTGGCCCCCACAACCCCCCCACACACATCGCTGGCCCCCACAACCCCCCCACACACATCGCTGGCCCACAACCCCCCCCCACACACATCACTGGCCACATCGCTGGCCCTCATAACCCCCCGCACACACACATCGCTGGCCCCCACAACCCCCCCACACACATCACTGGCCCCCACAACCCCCACACACACATCGCTGGCCCCCACAACCCCCCCACACACATCACTGGCCCCCACAACCCCCACACACACATCGCTGGCCCCCACAACCCCCACACACACATCGCTGGCCCCCACAACCCCCCCCACACACATCGCTGGCCCCCACAACGGTCAAGAAACTCGGATGGTAGTTTGCCTCCCTGGTGCCAGGATCCGGGATGTTTCTGATCGTGTCCAAGATATCCTGAAGTGGGAGGGAGAAGAGCCAGAGGTCGTGGTACATATTGGTACCAATGACATAGGTAGGAAAAGGGAAGAGGTCCTGAAAGGAGAATATAGGGATTTGGGAAGGGAGTTGGGAAGAAGGACCGCAAAGGTAGTAATCTCGGGATTGCTGCCTGTGCCACGCGACAGTGAGAGTAGGAATGGAATGTGGTGGAGGATAAATGCGTGGCTGAGGGATTGGAGCAGGGGGCAGGGATTCAGGTTCCTGGATCATTGGGACCTCTTTTGGGGCAGGTGTGACCTGTCATAGAAGAAACCCTACAGTGCAGGAAGAGGCCATTGGGCCCATCGAGTCTGTACCGACCACAATCCCACCCAGGCCCTACCCCCATATCCCTACATATTTACCCACTAATCCCTCACACCTCACACCTACACTAAAGGCAATTTTAGCATAGCCAATCAACCTCACCCGCACATCTTTGAACTGTGGGAGGAAACCGGAGCACCCGGAGGAAACCCACGCAGACACGAGGAGAATGTGCAAACTCCACACAGAAGTGACCAAGCCGGGAATCGAACCGAGATCCCTGGAGCTGTGAAGCAGCAGTGCTAACCACTGTGCTACCGTGCCGCCTGTACAATAAGGACGGGTTGCACTTGAATCCCAGGGGGACCAATATCCTGGCGGGGAGGTTTGCTAAGGCTACTGGGGAGAGTTTAAACTAGAATGGTTGGGGGGTGGGAATCAAATTGAAGTGACTGGGAGAGAGGAGGTTAGCTCACAAATAGAGAAAGCTTGTAGACAGTGTGAGAGGGAGGATAGGCAGGCGATAGAGAAGGGGAGCGCTCAGACCGAAGGTTTGAGATGTGTCTATTGTAACGCAAGGAGTGTTGTGAACAAAGTGGATGGGCTTAGAGCGTGGATCACTACTTGGAAATATGATGTGGTGGCCATTACAGAGACTTGGATGACTCAGGGACAAGACTGGTTACTTCAAGTGCCGGGTTTCAGTTGTTTCAGAAGGGACAGGGAGGGAGGCAAAAGAGGTGGGGGAGTGGCACTGTTGATCAGAGATAGTGTCACGGCTGCAGAAAAGATGGACACCATGGAGGGATTGTCTACGGAGTCTCTGTGGGTGGAGGTTAGGAACAGGAAGGGGTCAATAACTTTACTGGGTGTTTCCTATAGGCCGCCCAATAGTAACAGGGATGTTGAGGAGCAGATTGGGAAATAGATCCTGGAAACATAGAAACATAGAAAACTACAGCACAAACAGGCCCTTCGGCCCACAAATTGTGCCGAACACATCCCCACCTTCTAGACCTACCTATAACCCTCCATCCTATTAAGCTCCATGTACTCATCCAGGAGTCTCTTAAAAGACCCTATTGAGTTCGCATCCACCACCACTGACGGCAGCCGATTCCACTCGCCCACCACCCTCTGTGTGAAAAACTTACCCCGAACATCTCCCCTGTACCTACCCCCCAGCACCTTAAACCTGTGTCCTCTCATAGCAGCCATTTCCACCCTGGGAAAAAGCCTCTGAGAGTCCACCCGATCTATGCTTCTCAACATCTTATATCCCTCTATTAGGTCTCCTCTCATCCTATGTCTCTCCAAGGTGTAAGGTGTAATAATAACAGAGTTGTCGTGATGGGAGATTTTAATTTCCCAAATATTGATTGGAATCTCCCGAGAGTAAGGGGTGTAGATGGGGAGGAGTTTGTTAGGTGTGTTCAGGAGGGTTTCTTGACACAGTATGTGGATAAGCCTCCAAGAGGAGAGGCTGTGCTTGATTTGGTATCAGGGAATGAACCTGGGCAGGTGTCAGATCTCTCAGTGGGAGAGTATTTTGGAGATAGTGATCATAATTCTATCTCCTTTACAATAGCATTGGCGAGAGATAGGATCAGACAAGTTAGAAAAGTGTTTAATTGGAGTAAGGTGAATTATGAGGCTATCAGGCAGGAAATTGGAGGCTTAAATTGGAAAGAGGTTTTCTCAGGGAAATGTACGGAAGAAATGTGGCAAATTTTCAGGGAATATTTGTCTGGAGTTCTGCATAGCAACGTTCCAATGAGACAGGGAAGTTATGGTAGGTTACAGGAACTGTGGTGTACAAAGGTTGTAATGAATCTAGTCAAGAAGAAAAGAAAAGCTTACAAAAGGTTCAGGGAGCTCGGTAATGTTAGAGATCTTGAAGAGTATACGGCTAATAGGAAGGATCTTAAGAAGGAAATTAGGAGAGCCAGAAGGGGTCATGGGAAGGTCTTGGCAGGCAGGATTAAGGAAAACCCCAAGGCATTCTACAAGAGCAAGAGGATAAGATGTGAAAGAATAGGACCAATCAAGTGTGACGGTGGGAAAGTTTGTATGGAACCGGAAGAAATAGCAGAGGTACTTAATGAATACTTTACTTCAGTATTCACTATGGAAAAGGATCTTAGTGGTTGTAGAGCAGACTTGCAGCGGACTGAAAAGCTTGAGCATGTAGATATTAAGAAAGAGGATGTGTTGGAGCTTTTGAAAAGCATCAAGTTAGATAAGTTGCCGGGACCGGATGGGATGTACCCCAGGCTACTGTGGGAGGCAAGGGAGGAGATTGCTGAGCCTCTGGCGATGATCTTTGCATCATCAATGGAGACGGGAGAGGTTCCGGAGGATTGCGGATGTTATTCCTTTATTCAAGAAAGGGAGGAGAGATAGCCCTGGAAATTATAGGCCAGTGAGTCTAACCTCAGTGGTTGGTAAGTTGATGGAGAAGATCCTGAGAGGCAGGATTTATGAACATTTGGAGAGGTATAATATGATTAAGAATAGCATGGCTTTGTCAAAGGCAGATCATGCCTGACGAGCCTGATTGAATTTTTTGAGGATGTGACTAAACACATTGACGAAGGAAGAGCAGTAGATGTAGTATATATGGACTTCGGCAAGGCATTTGATAAGGTGCCCCATGCAAGGCTTATTGAGAAAGTGAGGGGGCATGGGATCCAAGGGGACATTGCTTTGTGGATCCAGAACTGGCTTGCCCACAGAAGGCAAAGAGTGGTTATCGATGGGTCATATTCTGCATGGAGGTCGGTCACCAGTGGAGTGCCCCAGGGATCTGTTCTGGGACCCTTACTCTTTGTGATTTTTATAAATGACCTAGGTGAGGAAGTGGAGGTATGAGTTGGTAAGTTTGCTGATGGCACAAAGGTTGGAGGTGTTGGGGATAGTGTGGAGGGATGTCAGAAGTTGCAGCGAGACATTGATAGGATGCAAGACTGGACGGAGAAGTGGCAGATGGAGTTCAACCCAGATAAGTGTGAGGTGGTTCATTTTGGCAGGTCAAATAGGATGGCGGAATATAATATTAATGGTAGGACTCTTGGTAGAGTGGGAGATCGGAAGGATCTTGGGGTCCGAGTTCATAGGACACTCAAAGCAGCTGTGCAGGTTGAGGCTGTGGTTAAGAAGGCATATGGTGTACTGGCCTTCATCAATCGAGGAATTGAGTTTAAGAGTCGTGAGATAATGTTGCAGCTATATAAGACCCTGGTCAGACCCCACTTGGAGTACTGTGCTCAGTTCTGGTCGCCTCATTACAGGAAGGATGTGGAAACCATAGAAAAGGTGCAGAGGAGATTTACAAGGATGTTGCCTGGGTTGGGGAGCATGCCTTATGAGGATAGGTTGAGTGAGCTCGGCCTTTTCTCCTTGGAGTGACGAAGGATGAAGGGTGACCTGATAGAGGTGTATAAGATGTTGAGAGGTATTGATCGAGTGGATAGTCAGAGGCTTTTTCCCAGAGCTGAAATGGTTGCCACAAGAGGACACAGGCTTAAGATGCTGGGGACAGAGGAGATGTCAGGGGTGAGTTTTTCACTCAGAGAGTGGTGGGCGCATGGAATGGGCTGCCAGCAACGGTGGTGGAGGCGGAATCGATAGGGTCTTTTAAGAGACTTTTAGATAAGTACATGGAACTTAGTAAGATAGAGGGTTATAGGTAAGCC
Organism: Mustelus asterias; assembly: GCF_964213995.1. NCBI lineage: Eukaryota > Metazoa > Chordata > Chondrichthyes > Carcharhiniformes > Triakidae > Mustelus > Mustelus asterias. The sequence goes on along the minus strand of NC_135806.1, from coordinate 145,548,725 downwards.
AAGTGATCGCTAAGGTAGGGACATGTTCAGCACAACTTTGTGGGCTGAAGGACCTGTATTGTGCTGTAGTTTTTCTATGTTTCTATGTTTCTAACCCCCCCACAGACATCGCTGGCCTCATCGCTGGTCCCCACAACCCCCCCACATACATCGCTGCCCCCACAACCCCCCCACACACATCGCTGGTCCCCACAACCCCCCCACACACATCGCTGGTCCCCACAACCCCCCCACACACATCGCTGGCCCCCACAACTCCCCCACACACATCGCTGGCCCCCACAACTCCCCCACACACATCGCTGGCCCCCACAACTCCCCCACACACATCGCTGGTCCCCACAACTCCCCCACACACATCGCTGGCCCCCACAACTCCCCCACACACATCGCTGGTCCCCACAACGCCCCCACACACATCGCTGCCCCCACAACCCCCCCACACACATTGCTGGTCCCCACAACCCCCCCCACACACATCGCTGCCCCCACAACCCCCCCACACACATCGCTGCCCCCACAACCCCCCCACACACATCGCTGCCCCCACAACTCCCCCACACACATCGCTGGTCACATTGCTGCCCCCACAGCACCCCCACAGACATCGCTGGCCCTCACAACGCCCCCACACACATCGTGGGTCCCCACAACCCCCCCACACACATCGCTGGTCACATTACTGCCCCCACAGCACCCCCACAGACTTCGCTGGCCCTCACAACGCCCCCACACACATCGTGGGTCCCCACAACCCCCCCACACACATCGCTGGTCCCCACAACTCCTCCACACACATCGCTGGTCCCCACAACTCCCCCACACACATCGCTGGTCCCCACAACTCCCCCACACACATCGTGGGCCCCCACAACCCCCCCGCACACATCGCTGGCCTTGTTATCAGATGTCGGTAAACTTCTGTAGCACTAGGCTGCACCTTTATAATGTTGAGGATTGTTTTTTCTGCTGGATCTTCACGTTTCAGTGACGTGACCTCGGATAGTGTCGATCTGAACCTGGAACTGGCTCCTCTGTCCAATAGGCTGCTCCAGGCTCCTAATCTCCACCTGATTCTGATCCCCCCTGGGAAGAGCTTCAGTACATCACATGTCTGTGGCTCACTCAACATATGTGGCGTATTGGGTAACTCTGATCTATTCCATTACCACAACCAAATCTAACCACTCCTCTTGTAGAGCCACTAACAGAAGCTGGAGAAAGAGTCGTAAACAGTCTCGAAGGATTCCATCCCTTTCCCGCTATTCAACCCCTCTCTGTCCCTGTGAATGAGTGGAATTCTGCTGGACTTAGTGATGGATGAGTGGACATTGTATTTCAGCTGTCTTTATACAAACTCTTTCTTACAAACAGCACAATCCTGTGGCTTTGTTTCTGATTGTAATTCTCCCCTTGTCTTGTGATTTCCAGTATCAACAGCCTGTTAGATGTCGGGTTGGGACATGTGAACGCTGGCACCAAGACTGAGCACCAGCTGATCCTGCACAGTAAGGAATTCTTTGTCAATGGTGATGTGAAAATGGTACCAGACCCTCCACCACTCACACGTTTGCCTTCCAAAGAGATTACAAAGGATGGTGAGCTTACAATAGACCAGCTGCGTAACCTCCATCGACAGTTCATGCTCGTAGCACCTACAGGTGAGTCCTCAGTACAGAAAAGCTGGCATAGACTATATCAAGGGAGCCACAAGAACACTCTACCCTGGAAGGAATGGCTGAGTAAATATAGCCATAAGCTGGCAGACTCTCCTATAATGCTCATTGAGCCTGGTGTGATGGGAATGGTTGAGTGGGGGATATGCCGGGTCATGAGGTTGCAGATTGTGCTGGAGTGCAGTTCCGCTGTTGGTGGCCACAGCGCCTCGTGGATACCCACTGTTGAGTTGCTGGATCAGTTCGAAATCTGTCCCATTTAGCTCGGGGTGATAGTGGCACACAACACAATGGAGGTTATTCTCAATGTGAAGGCGGGACTTTGTCTCCACAAGGACTGTGCGGAGGTCACTCTTACCGATACTGTCATGGACAGATGTGTCTGCGGCAGGAAGGTTGGTGAGGATGAGGTCGAGTATGCTTTTCCCTCTTGTTGGTTCCCTCACCATCTGCTGCAGTCCCAGTCTAGCAGCGATGTCCTTTCGGATCTGGGTGTGCCTGAGTCACTGCTGCAACAAAACCAGGAAGGGCTGGATCTGCAGGGAGAGGAACAGATTTAACTTCAGAGTTAAGGAGAGGGAGAAATGTGATGGATTATATACGGAATAAAAGGGAGAGAGGAGCAGAGTAGAAGGTCAGTGATTGGTGGGAGCGAGGAGAGATCGCAACAAAGGTGCGCAGGTCACGAGACAGAGGAAGCATTAATTGCAGCGTGAAGCGTTATAAAAGGTGCTAGCAGTGGGACAAAGATAAGAATATATATATAAACACGATCTGGTTGAGAATATAGGAGGTATGGTTAGTAAGTTTGCAGATGACATCAAAATTAGTGGCATAGTGGACAGTGAAGAAGGTTATCTAGGATTGCAACGGGATCTTGATCAACTGGGCCAGTGGGCTGACGAATGGCAGATGGAGTTTAATTTAGATAAGACAAAGCAGTTGTATAAATGCTGCTGAGCCACAGCTGGAGGACTGTGTGCAGTTCTGGTCACCACATCATAGGAAGGACATCATTGCTCTGGAGAGAGTGCAGAGATTTACAGGAATTTGATTTGATTTATTATTGTCACATGTATTGGGATACAGTAAAAAATATTGTTTCTTGCGCACTATACAGACAAAACATACCGTTCATAGAGTACATGGGGAGAAGGGAAAGGAGAGGGTGCAGAATGTAGTGTTACAGCTACAGATACAGAGAAAGATCAGTTTAATACGATAGATCCGTTCAAACTGTTGCCAGGGTTTGGAAATTACAGCAGTGTGGAGAGCTGGGTGGGGCTGGGGTTGTTTTCCCTCGAACAGAGGAGGCTGAGGGGTGATTTGATCGAGATGTTCAAAATGATGAGGGGGTCGAGGGAGCGCAGACAGGAACCTGTTTCCCTCGAGCTGAGGGGTCAGCTACCAGGGGACACAGATTGAAGGTGATTGGTGGAAGGGTTAGAGGAGGGTGGTGGGTGTCTGGAATTCACTGCCTAAGTTGGTGGTTGAGGCTGAAACACTCACCTCATTGAAAAGGCAGCTGGATCTGTGTCTGAAGCGCTGGAAGCTGCGAGGCTATGGACCAGGTGCTGGGGAATGGGGTTATAACAAACAGCTAGTTTTTCAGTTGGTGCTGACAGGATGGGCTGAGTGGCCTCTTTCTGTGCTGTGATATTTCTTGTGTTTCTATGGGGGTTTCATTCATCCAATGTACAGCAGAATCTGCAATCTGCTTGGAACTCAGTGATACAGAGGGATCTGGGCACCCTGCTACATTTATCACAAAAAGTCAATATCCAGGTACAGCAAGTGGTTCGGAAGGCAAATGGAATGTTGGTGTTCATTGCCAGGGGAATGGAATATAAAAATAGGGCAGGTTTACTGGAGCTGTACAGGGTATTGGTGAGATCCCATCTGGAATACTGTGGACAATTCTTGCCTCCTTATTTGAAAAAAGATCTCATTGCATTCGAAGCAAAGGGAAAAGGATTCAGTCCATTCATCCCTGGGCTGAGGGGCTTGTCTCCGGAAGAAAGGTTGCACAGCTTGGACCGATACTTATTTGAGTTTGGAGAATGACTGGTGATCTTATTGAAATACATCAGATCCTGAGAGGATTTGATCGGGTGGATCCTGAAGGATGTTTCCTATTGTGAGAGAGACTCGAACCAAGGGACGCGGTTTAGGGATTAGAGATTTTCCAATTATGACGGAGATGAGGAGATTTTTTTTCTCTCTCCATAGGATCATAAGACAGGAGCAGAATGAGGCCACTCGGCCCATCGAGTCTGCTCCGCCATTCAATCATGGCTGATATTTTTCTCATCCCCATTCATAGAAATCATACAGTGCAGAAGGAGGCCATTCGGTCCATCGAGTCTGCACCGACCACAATCCCACCCAGGCCCTACCCCCACATATTTATCCGCGAATCCCTCTCACCTACGCACCTCAGGACTCTAAGGGGCAATTTTTAACCTGGCCAATCAACCTAACCCGCACATCTTTGGACTGTGGGAGGAAACCGGAGAACCCGGAGGAAACCCACGCAGACACGAGGAGAATGTGCAAACTCCACACAGACAGTGACCCGAGCCGGGAATCGAACCCGGGACCCTGGAGCTGTGAAGCAGCAGTGCTAACCACTGTGCTACCGCATTCTCCAGCCTTTTCCCCAATACCCCTTATCCCCTTATTAATCAAGAACCTATCTATCTCTGTCTTAAATCTGTCTATCTCAGAGGGTTATTAGTGCATCCAATTCTCTCCCGCAGAGAGAGAGCAGTGGGGCTGGGTCAGTGAATACATTCCAGACTGAGTTTGACAGATTTTGGATCAACAAGGAAGCCGAGGGTGACGGAGGCAGAGGGCAACATGGAATTCAGACCACAACCAGACCAGCCAGTATCTTATTGAATAGCAGAGCAAGCTCAAAGGGCCGAATGGCCTACTCCTGCTCCGAAGTCCTATGTTTCTGATGGATTGTAACTGCAGCTGTTTATATTGCAGGGTTAATGCTGAAAAAGACATTCATTGAGATTTTACAGGATCTGGTGTCGCTGGACCTTGGCTCAGAGCAGCTGCCTGAACAGTGGAGTTCTATCTCTTACTCACAGGTGGGCAGAATCTCCACGGAGATACTGACATCTTACACTGAACACTGGCCTCAACTTCAAAATCAAATCACATCAAAACAGTGAGCTGAGTAACTCCCTCTGAAAGGACATGAGTGAATCCAATGGATTTTTCCAACAATCAATCATAGCTTCGTGGTCACATGACTGAGTCTAGATTTAGATTCAAGATTTATGATTGAATTTTAACTGCACCAGATGCTGTGTTGGGATTGGAACCCATGTCTCCCAGAGTATTGGCCTGGGCCATGGGTTACTAGCCCAGTGAGGTTAGCATGATACCACCATCTCCCCCGTGATGGGTTAATCACCTGAGTAAAATCATCAAGGCTGCATTTATGACAGTAGTTCAGAAAGGACTTCAGAACCTCGGAAACACTTTGGCAAGTCCGAAGGAATAAAAGTCATCGAGGAATACAAGAAAAGGCCCTTCGGTCCATCATTGGTCAAAGACAAAACACCTAACTATTCTAATTCCGTTTTCCAGCACTTGATCTGTAGCCTTGTATGTCTCATCTCAATGCCTCTGAAACATTGTGAGGGTCTCTGCCTCCACCACGCTGTCAGGCAGTGAGTTCCAGACTCCCAGCACCCTCTGGGTGAAAGGTTTTTTCTCACATCCCCTCTAAACCTCCGGCCCCTGACCTTAAATCTCTGCCCCTTAGTCATTGATCCCTCCACCAAGGGGAGAAGTTCCTTCCTTGTCGACTCTATCTTTGCCCCTCATAATTTGATACATCTCAATCATGTCTCCCCTCAGTCTCCTCTGCTGAGGAAAACAACCCCAGTCTATCCAATCACTCTTCATAACTAAAACTCTCCAGCCCAGACTACAGCAGGTGGCACGGTGGCACAGTGGTTAGCACTGCTGCCTCACAGCGCCAGGGACCCAGGTTCAATTCCTGCCTCGGGTCACTGTCTGTGTGGAGTTTGCACGTTCTCCCCGTGTCTGCGTGGGTTTCCTCCGGGTGCTCTGGTTTCCTCCCACAGTCCAAAGATGTGTTGGTTAGGTGGATTGGCCATCCTAAAATCTCCCTCAGTGTACCCAAACAGGTGCTGGAATGTGACGACTAAGGGATTTTCACAGTAACTTCATTGCAGTGTTAATGTAAACCTACTTGTGACACTAATAAATAAACTTTTAAAAAAAACTTTACATCCTGGAAAATCTCCTCCACACCTTTTCCAATGATATCACCTCCCTCCGACAATGTGGATTCCAGAACTGCACCCAATACTCTAGTTGTGGTCTAACCAACGTTTTATACAGTTCCAACATAATCTCCCTGTTTTAAACTCTATGCCTCAGCTAATAAAGACAAGTATACTATATGCCTTCTTAACCGCTTTATCCTTAAGGGACCATTGTACATACACACCAAGATCCCTCTGATCCTCGGGCCTTCCCAGGGTCCTGCCGTTCATCATGTATTCCCTTGCCTTGTTTGTCCTGCCCAAGTGCATCACCCCACACTTATCCGGATTGAATTCCATTTGCCACTGGCCAGCCCGTCTGGCCAGCCCGTCTGGCCAGCCCGTCTGGCCAGCCGTCTGCATCCTCCTGTAATCTAAGGCTATCCTCCTCACTATTCACCACCCCATCAATTTTCAAATCATCTGCAAACTTAGAATCACAGAATCATACAGTTCAGAAGAGGCCCTTCAGCCCATCAAACTGCACTGACACACAAGAAATATCTGAGCTCCCACTTAATCCCATCTGCCAGCCCTTGGCCCATAGCCCTGAATGTTATGCTGTGCCAAGTGTTCATCCAGGTACTTTTTAAAGAATATGAGGAATCCCGCCTCCACCACCCTCCCAGGCAGCGCATTCCAGACCGTCACCACCCTCTGGGTAAAAACGCTTTTCCTCACACCCCCCCTAAACCTCCCACCCCTCACTTTTAACTTATGTTCCATCGTAATTGACTCTTCAATTAAGAGGCACAGCTGCTCCCTATACACTTTGTACATGCCCCTCATAATCTCGATCAGGTCGCCCCTCAGTCTTTTCTGCTCCAATGAAAACAACCCAAGCCGACAGAACCTCTCCTCACAACCAGTAACCCCTCTCCCCCAGCACCCTGTGTTACTGACTGTATCTCTACTGATCTTAATCCAGCTCCCACACACTGTCACTCAGTAACCCCTCTCCCCCAGCACCCTGTGTTACTGACTGTATCTGTACTGATGTTAATCCAGCTCCCACACACTGTCACTCAGTAACCCCTCTCCCCCAGCACCCTGTGTTACTGACTGTATCTGTACTGATGTTAATCCAGCTCCCACACACTGTCACTCAGTAACCCCTCTCCCCGCAGCACCCTGTGTTACTGACTGTATCTGTACTGATGTTAATCCAGCTCCCTCACACTGTCACTCAGTAACCCCTCTCCCCCCAGCGCCCTGTGTTACTGACTGTATCTGTACTGATGTTAATCCAGCTCCCTCACACTGTCACTCAGTAACCCCTCTCCCCCAGCGCCCTGTGTTACTGACTGTATCTGTACTGATGTTAATCCAGCTCCCTCACACTGTCACTCAGTAACCCCTCTCCCCCAGCACCCTGTGTTACTGACTGTATCTGTACTGATGTTAATCCAGCTCCCTCACACTGTCACTCAGTAACCCCTCTCCCCCCAGCACCCTGTGTTACTGACTGTATCTGTACTGATGTTAATCCAGATCCCTCACACTGTCACTCAGTAACCCCTCTCCCCCAGCACCCTGTGTTACTGACTGTATCTGTACTGATCTTAATCCAGCTCCCTCACACTGTCACTCAGTAACCCCTCTCCCCCAGCACCCTGTGTTACTGACTGTATCTGTACTGATGTTAATCCAGCTCCCTCACACTGTCACTCAGTAACCCCTCTCCCCCAGCACCCTGTGTTACTGACTGTATCTGTACTGATGTTAATCCAGCTCCCTCACACTGTCACTCAGTAACCCCTCTCCCCCAGCACCCTGTGTTACTGACTGTATCTGTACTGATGTTAATCCAGCTCCCTCACACTGTCACTCAGTAACCCCTCCCCCCCAGCACCCTGTGTTACTGACTGTATCTGTACTGATGTTAATCCAGCTCCCTCACACTGTCACTCAGTAACCCCTCTCCCCAAGCACCCTGTGTTACTGACTGTATCTCTACTGATGTCAATCCCAGCTCCCACACACTGTCACTCAGTAACCCCTCTCCCCCAGCACCCTGTGTTACTGACTGTATCTCTACTGATGTTAATCCAGCTCCCTCACACTGTCACTCAGTAACCCCTCTCCCCCCAACACCCTGTGTTACTGACTGTATCTGTACTGATGTTAATCCAGCTCCCTCACACTGTCACTCAGTATCCCCTCCCCCCCAGCACCCTGTGTTACTGACTGTATCTGTACTGATGTTAATCCATCTCCCTCACTGTCACTCAGTATCCCCTCTCCCCCCAGCACCCTGTGTTACTGACTGTATCTGCACTGATATTAATCCAACTCCCTCACACTGTCACTCAGTAACCCCTCTCCCCGCAGCACCCTGTGTTACTGACTGTATCTGTACTGATGTTAATCCAGCTCCCTCACACTGTCACTCAGTAACCCCTCTCCCCCCAACACCCTGTGTTACTGACTGTATCTGTACTGATGTTAATCCAGCTCTCTCACACTGTCACTCAGTAACCCCTCCCCCCCAGCACCCTGTGTTACTGACTGTATCTGTACTGATGTTAATCCAGCTCCCTCACACTGTCACTCAGTAACCCCTCTCCCCCAGCACCCTGTGTTACTGACTGTATCTGTACTGATGTTAATCCAGCTCCCTCACACTGTCACTCAGTAACCCCTCTCCCCCAGCACCCTGTGTTACTGACTGTATCTGTACTGATGTTAATCCAGCTCCCTCACACTGTCACTCAGTAACCCCTCTCCCCCAGCACCCTGTGTTACTGACTGTATCTGTACTGATGTTAATCCAGCTCCCTCACACTGTCACTCAGTAACCCCTCCCCCCCAGCACCCTGTGTTACTGACTGTATCTGTACTGATGTTAATCCAGCTCCCTCACACTGTCACTCAGTAACCCCTCTCCCCAAGCACCCTGTGTTACTGACTGTATCTCTACTGATGTCAATCCCAGCTCCCACACACTGTCACTCAGTAACCCCTCTCCCCCAGCACCCTGTGTTACTGACTGTATCTCTACTGATGTTAATCCAGCTCCCTCACACTGTCACTCAGTAACCCCTCTCCCCCCAACACCCTGTGTTACTGACTGTATCTGTACTGATGTTAATCCAGCTCCCTCACACTGTCACTCAGTATCCCCTCCCCCCCAGCACCCTGTGTTACTGACTGTATCTGTACTGATGTTAATCCATCTCCCTCACTGTCACTCAGTATCCCCTCTCCCCCCAGCACCCTGTGTTACTGACTGTATCTGCACTGATATTAATCCAACTCCCTCACACTGTCACTCAGTAACCCCTCTCCCCGCAGCACCCTGTGTTACTGACTGTATCTGTACTGATGTTAATCCAGCTCCCTCACACTGTCACTCAGTAACCCCTCTCCCCCCAACACCCTGTGTTACTGACTGTATCTGTACTGATGTTAATCCAGCTCTCTCACACTGTCACTCAGTAACCCCTCCCCCCCAGCACCCTGTGTTACTGACTGTATCTGTACTGATGTTAATCCAGCTCCCTCACACTGTCACTTAGTAACCCCTCTCCCCCAGCACCCTGTGTTACTGACTGTATCTGTACTGATGTTAATCCAGCTCCCTCACACTGTCACTCAGTAACCCCTCTCCCCGCAGCACCCTGTGTTACTGACTGTATCTGTACTGATGTTAATCCAGCTCCCTCACACTGTCACTCAGTAACCCCTCTCCCCGCAGCACCCTGTGTTACTGACTGTATCTGTACTGATGTTAATCCAGCTCCCTCACACTGTCACTCAGTAACCCCTCTCCCCCCAACACCCTGTGTTACTGACTGTATCTGTACTGATGTTAATCCAGCTCCCTCACACTGTCACTCAGTAACCCCTCTCCCCCAGCACCCTGTGTTACTGACTGTATCTGTACTGATGTTAATCCAGCTCCCTCACACTGTCACTCAGTAACCCCTCTCCCCCAGCACCCTGTGTTACTGACTGTATCTGTACTGATGTTAATCCAGCTCCCTCACACTGTCACTCAGTAACCCCTCTCCCCCCCAGCACCCTGTGTTACTGACTGCATCTGCACTGATATTAATCCAACTCCCTCACACTGTCACTCAGTAACCCCTCTCCCCGCAGCACCCTGTGTTACTGACTGTATCTGTACTGATGTTAATCCAACTCCCTCACACTGTCACTCAGTAACCCCTCTCCCCGCAGCACCCTGTGTTACTGACTGTATCTCTACTGATGTTAATCCAGCTCCCTCACACTGTCACTCAGTAACCCCTCTCCCCCAGCACCCTGTGTTACTGACTGTATCTGTACTGATGTTAATCCAGCTCCCTCACACTGTCACTCAGTAACCCCTCTCCCCCCCAGCACCCTGTGTTACTGACTGTATCTGCACTGATATTAATCCAACTCCCTCACACTGTCACTCAGTAACCCCTCTCCCCCCAGCACCCTGTGTTACTGACTGTATCTGTACTGATGTTAATCCAGCTCCCTCACACTATCACTCAGTAACCCCTCTCCCCGCAGCACCCTGTGTTACTGACTGTATCTGTCCTGATGTTAATCCAGCTCCCTCACACTGTCACTCAGTAACCCCTCTCCCCCAGCACCCTGTGTTACTGACTGTATCTGTACTGATGTTAATCCAGCTCCCTCACACTGTCACTCAGTAACCCCTCTCCCCCCCAGCACCCTGTGTTACTGACTGTATCTGCACTGATATTAATCCAACTCCCTCACACTGTCACTCAGTAACCCCTCTCCCCGCAGCACCCTGTGTTACTGACTGTATCTGTACTGATGTTAATCCAGCTCCCTCACACTGTCACTCAGTAACCCCTCACCCCCAGCACCCTGTGTTACTGACTGTATCTGTACTGATGTTAATCCAGCTCCCTCACACTGTCACTCAGTAACCCCTCTCCCCCCAGCGCCCTGTGTTACTGACTGTATCTCGAGTGGTGTTACTCCCTCACTGTGAGTATCAATCTCTGTGTGTTATTTGCCGCTCTCTTTTTCCAGGTGTTGGATATCACAAGGACGCTGACTCTGGAGTCTGATTTGTTGGACTGGCGACGCTTTCTCCTTGCAGCTGCTCAGCCTTGGCCCTTCCCGTCTCTGAGCGACCTGCTGGACACCAAGAGCAGGTTCCAGACCTTTGATGAGGCAGAAACTGGCTACGTTACACAGGAACAATACAAGCAGGTCAAATCACTCCTTACTGAGGGCAGGCTATTCCCACACAGTGACCCTGTAATGTGCACCAACCCACAACACAGAGCAACCAGACAGACCTGTAGAGTAAAGAGTTCCTATCAGGATTATATTACTCACACCCTGTACACAGTTAGCTGCTGATGGAATGATGCAAGGTCAGGTATATCAGCCAGGTGAAAGCACAATGCTGGAAACCTGAAACAAAGACAGAAAATGCTGGATAAACTCAGCAAGTCTGGCAGCGTGTGTGGGAGAGAGAAACACAGGCTGCGATTCTCTGGCTATTCGCGCTCTTTCGCCGCTGCCATTGAGGTGGGGAATTTGGTTCTCAGCTAAATCTCACAGCAGCGGGACCGGAGAAACCCAGCCACAGCCGAGGTCAGGGAATCCCAGCCACGGCCGAGGTCAGGGAATCCCAGCCACGGCCGAGGTCAGGGAATCCCAGCCACGGCCGAGGTCAGGGAATCCCAGCCACGGCCGAGGTCAGGGAATCCCAGCCACGGCCGAGATCAGGGAATTCCAGCCACGGCCGAGGTCAGGGAATCCCAGCCACGGCCGAGGTCAGGGAATCCCAGCCACAGCCGAGGTCAGGGAATCCCAGCCACGGTTAACATTTCGAGTCCAGTCTGACTCTTGTACAGGAGTCACTGTGACTGGAAATGTTAACTCTGTGTCTCTCCTCAGATGCTGCAGGCCTGCTGAGCATTGTCTGTTTTTTTGAATTCAGAAAAGTAACGGCTCTGGTGAGAGGCAGAGGCACACCCTCGTGTGGAGCACTGAGATGTACATTCATCTGAAATAAACAAGAATGGGTTTTGTGAATAACAGTCTGTGGCAGCATTTGTAGAGAAACAGGCAAACCTGAACAAACCCCATCTAGACCCGAAACGCAGGACAAAACAAGACAGGCCCCTACACAGGCCTGGACTGCAAGCCCCTATGCAAGACTGCTACGCTGGCCTACAACACAGGCCCACACTGCAGGCCCCTACACAAGACCACTACACTGGCCGACAACACAGGCCCACACTGCAGGCCCCTACACAAGACCACTACACTGGCCTACAACACAGGCCCACACTGCAGGCCTGCACTGCAGGCCCCTACACAAGACCACTACACAGGCCCGCACTGTAGGCCCCTACACAGGCCCGAACTGTAGACCCCTACACAGGCCCCTACGCAAGCCAGCACTGCAGGCCCCTACACAGGCCCACAACACAGTACCAAACTCCAGTCGCCTACACAGGCTGTACTGCAGGCCCATAACATAGGCTCACTGTAGGCCCCCTTCACAGGCCAATTACACAGGCCATACTGCAGGCTCCCTACACAGGCCTATACACAGGCCCATAACATAGACCCACTACACAGGCCCACTAAACAGGCCCACACTGCGGGCCCCTACAAAGGGCCCCTGTCACTGGCCTGCAAGACTGGCCACAATGAAGGCTGGCAATTCAGGCCCTGTATCTGCCCACACTCACACAGTGTGGATTGGAGTAATCGGCCCCTTCCTCCCTCCCACTGTTGGGAATCTGATTCACATCCCATTCGGAAACCTAGTTTACATGGATTGGACTTTGAAATATTGCATGGTGAATGCTTCATCGTTTTGTTGCTTTCTCAGTCTTTCTGTATCTTACTCTCTCTCTGTCTGTCGCTTTGTCTCTCTCTCTTTGTCTGTCACTCTGTCTCTCTGTCTGTCACTCTCTCTCTGTCTCTCTCTCTCTGTCTCTCTCTCTTTCTCTCTCTCTGTCGCTCTAGCTCTCTCTCTATCTGTCGCTCTCTCTCTGTCTGTCGCTCTCTCTCTCTCTGTCTGTCGCTCTGTCTCTCTCTCTCTTTCTCTCTGTCTGTCACTCTGACTCTCTCTCTGTCTCTCTCTGATTCTCTCTCTCTTTCTCCCTCTCCCACTCTCCACATCCACATTCTCTCTGTGTGCCTTGTTCTCTCCATGTTATTATCTTTCTGTCTATGTTTTAACTCTCGTTGTTTTTTGATTTTAGGTGGAGTTGTGGTTTAAGGTTGAGACTGAGCTCCAGGAGCCAGAGGATCCAGAAGCTCCCCTCCCGTTCCAGAGACTCAAGCAACTCAAGCAGGTATAGTTAGCACAGAGGAATGTGAGGAGCCCAGGACTGGTCCCCGTGCATCACCCCAGCCACTCATTAACACTGTCCCAGAATCTCCATGTGGAGATGCCGGCGTTGGACTGGGGTAAACACAGTAAGAAGTTTAACAACACCAGGTTAAAGTCCAACAGGTTTATTTGGTAGCAAAAGCCACACAAGCTTTCGAGGCTCTGAGCCCCTTCTTCAGGTGAGTGGGAATTCTGTTCACAAACAGAACTTATAAGACACAGACTCAATTTACATGAATAATGGTTGGAATGCGAATACTTACAACTAATCCAGTCTTTAAGAAACAAAACAATGGGAGTGGAGAGAGCATCAAGACAGGCTAAAAAGATGTGTATTGTCTCCAGACAAGACAGCCAGTGAAACTCTGCAGGTCCACGCAACTGTGGGAGTTACAAATAGTGTGACATAAATTCTGATTCTAGGATCGCATGATAAAGACTCAGGAGGAAAAAAGCAGAAATATTTATGTGAAATAGTGTGACATAAACCCAATATCCCGGTTGAGGCCGTCCTTGTGTGTGCGGAACCTGGCTATCAGTTTCTGCTCCGCGACTCTGCGCTGTCGTGTGTCGCGAAGGCCGCCTTGGAGAACGCTTACCCGAATATCAGAGGCCGAATGCCCGTGACCGCTGAAGTGCTCCCCAACAGGAAGAGAACAGTCTTGCCTGGTGATTGTCGAGCGGTGTTCATTCATCCGTTGTCGCAGCGTCTGCATAGTTTCCCCAATGTACCATGCCTCGGGACATCCTTTCTTGCAGCGTATCAGGTAGACAACGTTGGCCGAGTTGCAAGAGTATGTACCGTGTACCTGGTGGATGGTGTTCTCACGTGAGATGATGGCATCTGTGTCGATGATCCGGCACGTCTTGCAGAGGTTGCTGTGGCAGGGTTGTGTGGTGTCTTGGTCACTGTTCTCCTGAAGGCTGGGTAGTTTGCTGCGGACAATGGTCTGTTTGAGGTTGTGCGGTTGTTTGAAGGCAAGAAGTGGGGGTGTGGGGATGGCCTTGGCGAGATGTTCGTCTTCATCAATGACATGTTGAAGGCTCCGGAGGAGATGCCGTAGCTTCTCCGCTCCGGGGAAGTACTGGACAACGAAGGGTACTCTGTCCACTGTGTCCCGTGTTTGTCTTCTGAGGAGGTCGGTGCGGTTTTTCGCTGTGGCGCGTTGGAACTGTTGATCAATGAGTCTAGCGCCATATCCTGTTCTTATGAGGGCATCTTTCAGCGTCTGGAAACTCGGCACACATGGAGCAGTTGAACCAGGAGCGCTCCTCGTCACAATGGATGTCTCAGCACTCTACACCAGCATCCCCCATGACGATGGCATTGCTGCAACGGCCTCAGTGCTCAGCGCCAACAACTGCCAGTTTCCAGATGCAATTTTACATCTCATCCGCTTCATCCTGGACCACAATATCTTCACCTTCAACAACCAGTTCTTCATCCAGACACACGGAACAGCCATGGGGACCAAATTTGCACCTCAATATGCCAACATCTTCATGCACAGGTTCGAACAAGACTTCTTCACCGCACGGGACCTTCAACCGGTGCTATACACTAGATACATCGATGACATTTTCTTCCTTTGGACTCATGGTGAACAATCACTGAAACAACTCTATGATGACATCAACAAGTTCCATCCCACCATCAGACTCACCATAGACTACTCTCCGGAATCGGTTGCATTCTTGGACACGCGCATCTCCATTAAGGACGGTCACCTCAGCACCTCACTGTACCGCAAGCCCACGGATAACCTCACGATGCTCCACTTCTCCAGCTTCCACCCTAAACACGTTAAAGAAGCCATCCCCTACGGACAAGCCCTCCGTATACACAGGATCTGCTCGGATGAGGAGGATCGCAACAGACACCTCCAGACGCTGAAAGATGCCCTCATAAGAACAGGATATGGCGCTAGACTCATTGATCAACAGTTCCAACGCGCCACAGCGAAAAACCGCACCGACCTCCTCAGAAGACAAACACGGGACACAGTGGACAGAGTACCCTTCGTTGTCCAGTACTTCCCCGGAGCGGAGAAGCTACGGCATCTCCTCCGGAGCCTTCAACATGTCATTGATGAAGACGAACATCTCGCCAAGGCCATCCCCACACCCCCACTTCTTGCCTTCAAACAACCGCACAACCTCAAACAGACCATTGTCCGCAGCAAACTACCCAGCCTTCAGGAGAACAGTGACCAAGACACCACACAACCCTGCCACAGCAACCTCTGCAAGACGTGCCGGATCATCGACACAGATGCCATCATCTCACGTGAGAACACCATCCACCAGGTACACGGTACATACTCTTGCAACTCGGCCAACGTTGTCTACCTGATACGCTGCAAGAAAGGATGTCCCGAGGCATGGTACATTGGGGAAACTATGCAGACGCTGCGACAACGGATGAATGAACACCGCTCGACAATCACCAGGCAAGACTGTTCTCTTCCTGTTGGGGAGCACTTCAGCGGTCACGGGCATTCGGCCTCTGATATTCGGGTAAGCGTTCTCCAAGGCGGCCTTCGCGACACACGACAGCGCAGAGTCGCGGAGCAGAAACTGATAGCCAGGTTCCGCACACACAAGGACGGCCTCAACCGGGATATTGGGTTTATGTCACACTATTTCACATAAATATTTCTGCTTTTTTCCTCCTGAGTCTTTATCATGCGATCCTAGAATCAGAATTTATGTCACACTATTTGTAACTCCCACAGTTGCGTGGACCTGCAGAGTTTCACTGGCTGTCTTGTCTGGAGACAATACACATCTTTTTAGCCTGTCTTGATGCTCTCTCCACTCCCATTGTTTTGTTTCTTAAAGACTGGATTAGTTGTAAGTATTCGCATTCCAACCATTATTCATGTAAATTGAGTCTGTGTCTTATAAGTTCTGTTTGTGAACAGAATTCCCACTCACCTGAAGAAGGGGCTCAGAGCCTCGAAAGCTTGTGTGGCTTTTGCTACCAAATAAACCTGTTGGACTTTAACCCAGAATCTCCATTCACTGCACTCCCTGCAACTCAACACTGCAGAGGATTTCTGGAAGAACTCACCTGGACTTCAGCCACAATGACTTTTCACATCAAAAGCCAGCATAGGTTTCGGAAGGGGAAATCCGCATCGAGCTGGTTGGTGACAGGGAGATTGGTGAGGGTGATATAGTTGATGTGGTGTACATGGATTTCCACAAGGCAGCACTGTGGGCCTGGTTGGGGTCCATGGAAGGGGAGGAGATTGGCAGCGCGCTGACAGACTGGCTGAGTGACAGGGGGGGCCGCGAGGAGTGGTGACAGCTCGGGGGGAGTATATATACTGGGATTCACCGGAGCTCAGTGCTCGGATCATAGCTTTCCCTGATCCCTGTTCACAGCCTAGGCCTTGGTGCACAGAGCACAATCTCAACACCTGCGGATTCCACAAAACCATGAAGCATTGTAAAGTGTGAGGAGGCTGGTGTAGAGCGTCAGAAAGGCAGACAGGCTGCTGGAGGGGGCAGAGAGGTGGCAGATAAAGTTCAATGTGGAGTAACCTGAAGCGATGCATTTTATATAAAAAGGGGGTAAAATTCTTTGAGAGTGCAGGAGCGGAGGGAGCTGGGTGTATCTGTACACAGATCATTGAAGGTGGCAAGACCGATGGAGAGAGTGGTTATTAAAGCGGACAGTATTCTGGGCTTTGTTAATAGGGGCACAGTGTACAAGAGCAAGGAGATTGTGCTGAACCTGTAGTAAACATTGGTTTGACATCAACTGGAATATTACATCCGATTCTGGGCATCACAAAGGAACACAGGACTAGAAGCAGGAATAGGCCATTCGGCCCATCAGTCTGCCCCACTATTCAATAACATCGTGGCTAATCTGATTTAGTCTAAACTTCCCTGGCAGCCCCATAACCCTTGGCCAAAAATCTGTCCAACTCAGCCTTCAATATATCCATTGACCCCACGGCTGTCTGGGGAAGAAAGCAGATTGAATGACCCTCTGAGAGAAAAACTTTCTCCTCAGATCAGCCTTAAATGGGAGGAGGCCCAAAATGTGTCTGCTTGATCCAAAATCTGGTATAAGCTGAAACATTCTCACTGCACCCCAACCTCTCAGCAGAGGAGGGGCATTGTGTTACTGCATCACTGCAGTAATGATGAAGGATGTCTCTGAATGTCTTGGTACAACTTTATAAAACGTTGGTGAGGCCACAGATGGAATACTGTGTGCAGTTCTGGTTGCCCCACTATTGGAAGGATGTGATTGCACTGGAGAGGGTGCAGAGGAGATTCACCAGCATGTTGCCTGGGATGGAAAGTTTCAGCCATGAGGAGAGACTGGATAGGCTGGGTTTGTTTTCCCTGGAGCAGAGGAGGCTGAGGGGGGGAGCTGATAGAGATATGGAAAATAATGAGAGGCACAGCTTACTCCTTGTAAATGTCCAGTCTCTGGAAAACAAGCTAGACAAACTTAAAGCCAGACTCACTTTCCAAAGAGAACTGAGGGACTGCTGTGTGCTCTGTCTCACGGAGACACGGCTCACTCCTGCTTCACCGGACAGTGCCTTACAACCAGAGAGCTTCTCAATCCATCGAATGGACCGTACAGCGGCCTCAGACAAGGTCAGGGGAGATGGGGTCTGCTTCCTAATCAACACCTCGTGGCGCCGAGACGTAGCAACACTGGTGAGTTTCTGCTCCCCGGACCTAGAATACCTGATACTAAAATGCTGCCCCTCTACCTTCCGCGGGAGTTCACCTCCACTATCCTGATGGCAGTTTACATCCCGCCCCATGCGGACATGAAGATCGCGCTGGACGAAATATACACCACTACGAATAGCCTTGAGATGAAACATCCCGAGGCCTTGTTCATCGTGGCCGGGGACTTCAATCAGGCCAAACTCTAGAGCGTACTACCAAGTTACCACCAACACGTCTCCTGTTCCACCAGAGGCCCGAACATCCTAGACCACTGCTACACAAATATCAAACATGCCTACCGCTCTATCGCCCGCCCACACTTTGGCAAATCAGACCACAAGGCTGTGCTCCTGCTCCCGGCTTACAAGCAAAAACTGAAGCGGGAGAACCATAGAACATAGAACAGTGGTGCAGAGTACAGGCCCTTCGGCCCACGATGTTGTGCTGAACCTTTTCAGAAACCAAGATCAAGCTATCCCACTCCCTATCATCCTGGTGTGCTCCATGTGCCTATCCAATAACCGCTTGAAAGTTCCTAAAGTGTCCGACTCCACTATCACAGCAGGCAGTCCATTCCACACCCCAACCACTCTCTGAGTAAAGAACCTACCTCGTACATCCCTCCGATATCTTCCACCACGAACCTTATAGTTATGCCCCCTAGTAACAGCTACATCCACCCGAGGAAATAGTCTCTGAACGTTCACTCTATCTATCCCCCTGGAGGAGAGGTACTCAATACAATTATTGTTACTAGAGAGGCAGTGCTTGGTAGACTAATGGGACTGAAGGTGGACAAGTCCCCGGGTCCGGATGGAATGCATCCCAGGGTACTGAAAGAAATGTCAGAGGTAATAGCGGATGCATTAGTGATTATTTATCAAAATTCACTGGACTATGGGGTAGTGCCGGCTGATTGGAAAACGGCTACTGTTACGCCGCTATTTAAAAAAGGAAGTAGACAAAAGGCGGGTAACTACAGGCCGGTTAGCTTAACGTCTGTAGTTGGGAAAATGCTGAAATCCATCATTAAAGAGGGAATAGCAGGCCATCTGGATAAGAATGGTTCAATCAAGCAGACGCAGCATGGATTCATGAGAGGAAAGTCGTGTTTGACGAACTTACTGGATTTTTATGAAGATGTGACTAGTGCGATTGACGGAGGGGAACCGGTGGATGCGGTGTTTTTAGATTTCCAAAAGGCGTTTGATAAGGTGCCTCACAAAAGGTTGCTGCAGAAGATTGGGTCACACAGAGTTGGGGGTAGGGTGTTAGCATGGATTGGGGATTGGCTATCCGACAGGAAGCAGAGAGTCAGAATAAATGGGTGCTTTTCTGGTTGGCAGATGGTGACTAGTGGCGTGCTGCAGGGATCGGTACTGGGGCCTCAACTGTTTACTATTTACATAGACAATCTGGAGGAGGGGACTGAATGTAGGGTAACAAAGTTTGCTGACGACACGAAGATAAGTGGGAAAGTGAATTGCGTGGAGGAAGCGGAAGGTCTGCAGAGAGATTTGGACAGGCTGAGTGAGTGGGCGAGGATCTGGCAGATGGAGTATAACGTTGGCAAATGTGAGGTTATTCACTTTGGAAGAAATAATAGCAAATTGGAATATTATTTAAATAGAAAAAAATTACAACATGCTGCTGTGCAGAGGGACCTGGGGGTCCTTGTGCATGCGTCACAAAAACCCAGTCTGCAGGTACAACAGGTGATCAAGAGGCAAATGGGATGTTGGCATTTATCGTGAGGGGGATAGAATATAAAAGCAGAGATGTCTTGCTGCATCTGTACAAGGCATTGGTGAGGCCGCAGCTGGAATACTGTGTGCAGTTTTGGTCCCCTTACTTGCGAAAGGATATATTAGCCTTGAAGGGAGTGCAGAGAAGGTTCACCAGGTTGATACCGGAGATGAGGGGTGTAGATTATGAGGAGAGATTGAGCAGATTAGGTTTGTACTTGTTGGAGTTTAGAAGGCTGAGGGGTGATCTTATGGAGGCATATAAGATAATGAAGAGGCTGGATAGAGTAGAAGTGGAGAGATTCTTTCCACTTAGAAAGGAAACCAGAACTAGAGGGCACAGCCTCAAAATAAAGGGGGGTCAGTTTAGGACAGAGTTGAGGAGGAACTTCTTCTCTCAGAGGGTGGTGAATCTCTGGAATTCTCTGCCCACTGAAGTGGTGGAGGCTACCTCGTTGAATATGTTTAAGTCACGGATAGATGGATTTCTGATCAGTAAGGGAATTAGGGGTTATGGGGAGCAGGCGGGTAAGTGGAACTGATTCACTTCAGATCAGCCATGATCCTATTGAATGGCGGGGCAGGCTCGAGGGGCTAGATGGCCTACTCCTGCTCCTAGTTCTTATGTTCTTATGTTCTCATCATCTTATAAACCTCTATTAAGTCGCCTCTCAACCTCCTCTGCTCTAAAGAGAAAACCCCTAGCTCCTTCAACCTTTCCTCATAAGACCTACCCTCCAAACCAGGCAGCATCCTGGTAAATCTCCTTTGCACTCTTTCCAGTGCTTCCACATCCTTCTTATAGTGAGGTGACCAGAACTGCACACAATATTCCAAATGTGGTCTCACCAAGGTCCTGTGCAGTTGCAGCATAACCCCACGGCTCTTAAACTCAAACCCCCTGTTAATAAACGCTATCACACTATAGGCCTTCTTCACGGCTCTATCTACTTGAGTGGCAACCTTCAGAGATCTATGGATATGAACCCCAAGATCTCTCTGTTCCTCCACATTCCTCAGAACCCTACCTTTGACCCTGTAATCCACATTCAAATTAGTCCTACCAAAATGAATCACCTCGCACTTATCTGGGTTAAACTCCATCTGCCATTTTTCGGCCCAGCTCTGCATCCTATCAATGTCTCTTTGCAGCCTACAACAGCCCTCCACCTCATCCACTACTCCACCAATCTTGGTGTCATCTGCAAATTTACTGATCCACCCTTCAGCCCCCTCCTCCAAGTCATTTATAAAAATCACAACTAGCAGAGGACCCAACACTGATCCCTGTGGTACACCACTGGTAACTGGTCTCCAGTCGGAAAATTTTCCATCCACCACCACCCTCTGTCTTCTATGAGATAGCCAGTTACTTATCCAATCGGCCAAATTTCCCTCTATCCCACACCTCCTTACGTTCTTCATGAGCCGACCATGGGGAACCTTATACAACGCCTTACTAAAATCCATGTATATGACATCAACTGCTGTACCTTCATCGACACACTCAGTTACCTCCTCAAAAAATTCAATCAAACTTGTGAGGCACGACTTCCCCTTCACAAATCCGTGTTGACTATCCCGGATTAAGCTGCATCTTTCTAAATGGTCGTAAATCCTCTCCCTCAGGTCCTCTTCCATTAACTTACCGACCACCGAAGTAAACCTGACCAGCCTATAATTACCAGGGTCATTCCTATTTCCTTTCTTAAACAGAGGATCAACATTGGCCACTCTCCAGTCCTCTGGCACTATCCCCGTGGACAGTGAGGACCCAAAGATCAAAGCCAAAGGCTCTGCAATCTCATCCCTTGCCTCCCAAAGAATCCTAGGATATATCTCATCTGGCCCAGGGGACTTATCGACCTTCAGGTTTTTCAAAATTGCTAATACATCTTCCCTCAGAACATCTGCCTCCTCCAGCCTATCAGCCTGTATCACACTCTCATCCTCAAAAACATGGCTCCTCTCCTTGGTGAACACTGAAGAAAAGTATTCATTCATCGCCTCGCCTATCTCTTCTGACTCCATGCGCAAGTTCCCACTGCTGTCCTTGACCGGCCCTAACCTCGCCCTGGTCATTCTTTTATTCCTCACATAAGAGTAAAAAGCCTTGGGGTTTTCCTTGATCCGACCCACCAAGGACTTCTCATGCCCCGTCCGAGCTCTCCTCAGCCCTTTTTTCAGCTCACTCCTTGCTAACTTGTAACTCTCAATCGACCCAACTGAACCTTGTTTTCTCATCCTTACATACGCTTCCTTCTTCCTCTTGACAAGCCATTCAACCTCTTTTGTGAACCATGGTTCCCTCACTCGGCCATTTCCTCCCTGCCTGACAGGGACATGCCTATCAAGGACACACTGTATTTGTTCCTTGAACAAGTTCCACTTTTCATTTGTGCCTTTCCCTGACAGTTTCTGTTTCCATCTTATGCTCCCTAAATGTTGCCTAATCGCATCATAATTACCTCTCCCCCAATTATAAACCTTGCCCTGCCGTATGGCCCTCTCCCTCTCCATTGCAATAATGAAAGACACCGAATTGTGGTCACTATCTCCAAAGTGCACTCCCACAACCAAATCTAACACTTGGCCCGGTTCATTTCCCATTACCAAATCCAATGTGGCCCCACCTCTTGTCGGCCTATCCACATATTGTGTCAGGGAACCCTCCTGCACACACTGCAGAAAAACTGCCCCATCCTAACTATTCAACCTATAAAGGTTCCAATCAATATTTGGAAAGTTAAAGTCACCCATGACAACTATCCTGTGACCTCCACACCTCTCCATAATCTGCTTAGCAATTTCTTCCTCCACATCTCTATTACTATTTATATAAATTTATCTAAATGATCTGGAAGAAGGTGTAACTGGGGTGATCAGTAAGTTTGCGGACGACACAAAATTGGCAGGACTTGCAGATAGTGAGGAGCATTGTCAGAAGCTACAGAAGGATATAGATAGGCTGGATATTTGGGCAAAGAAATGGCAGATGGAGTTCAATCCTGATAAATGCGAAGTGATGCATTTTGGTAGACATAATGTAGGGAGGAGCTATACGATAAATGGCAGAACCATAAAGGGTGTAGATACGCAGAGGGACCTGGGTGTGCAAGTCCACAGATCCTTGAAGGTGACGTCACAGGTGGAGAAGGTGGTGAAGAAGGCATATGGCATGCTTGCCTTTATAGGACGGGGCATAGAGTATAAAAGTTGGGGTCTGATGTTGCAGATGTATAGAACGTTGGTTCGGCCGCATTTGGAATACTGCGTCCAATTCTGGTCGCCACACTACCAGAAGGACGTGGAGGCTTTGGAGAGAGTACAGAGGAGGTTTACCAGGATGTTGCCTGGTATGGAGGGGCTTAGTTATGAGGAGAGATTGGGTAAACTGGGGTTGCTCTCCCTGGAAAGACGGAGGATGAGGGGAGACTTAATAGAGGTGTATAAAATTATGAAAGGCATAGATAGGGTGAACGTTGGGAAGCTTTTCCCCAGGCCGGTGGTGACGTTCACGAGGGGTCATAGGTTCAAGGTGAAGGGGGGGAGGTTTAACACAGATATCAGAAGGACATATTTTACACAGAGGGTGGTGGGGGCCTGGAATGCGCTGCCAGGCAAGGTGGTGGAGGCGGACACACTGGGAACGTTTAAGACTTATCTAGACAGCCATATGAACGGAGTGGGAATGGAGGGATACAAAAGAATGGTCTAGTTTGGACCAGGCAGCGGCGCGGGCTTGGAGGGCCGAAGGGCCTGTTCCTGTGCTGTATTGTTCTTTGTTCTTATTTCGGGGCCTATAGTAAACTCCTAACAACGTGACCGCTCCTTTCCTATTTCTAACTTCAGCCCATATTACCTCAGTGTGCAGATGCGCCTCGAACTGCCTTTCTGCAGCTGTTAAACTATCCTTGATTAACAATGCCACTCCTCCACCTCTTTTACCACCTTCCCTACTGTTACTGAAACATCTCTACCCTGGAACTTCCAACAACCATTCCTGTCCTTGTTCTAACCATGTCTCCGTAATGGCCACAACGTCGTAGTCCCAAGTACCAATCCACGCCCCAAGTTCACCTACCTTTCAGACACCTTCCTGTCTGCCGGTACACTCCTGCGACCTTGATATCTTCCTCAGTACCTCACTACACTCAACACTGACTTCTGGACTACAGCTCCTTTTCCCATCCCCCTGACAAATTAATTTAAACCCATCAAAGAGAGTCGTGCAATGTTGGTCTGAGGAATCGGATAATCTCCTACAGGGCTGCTTGGAGTCATTGGACTGGACAGTATTTAAAAGCTCTGCGGCCAGCCTGAACGAGTACGCCACTACAGAAACTGACTTCATGACTAAGTGTGTCGAAGACTGTGTGCCAAAGAAGGAAATCCGTGTGTTCCCCAACCGGAAACCATGGATGAACAGGGATATCCACTGCTCGCTGAGGTCCAGGTCCAAGGCGTTCAAGTCAGGCTACACTGGCCTATACAAGAAACTGATAGCCAAGTTCCGCACACACGAGGACGGCCTCAACCGGGATATTGGGTTCATGGCACACTATTTGTAACCCCCACAGAGTTTCACTGGCTGTCTTGTCTGGAGACAATACACATCTTTTTAGCCTGTCTTGATGCTCTCTCCACTCACATTGTTTTGTTTCTTAAAGACTTGATTAGTTGTAAGTATTCGCATTCCAACCATTATTCATGTAAATTGAGTCTGTGTCTTTATATGCTCTGTTTGTGAACAGAATTCCCACTCACCTGAAGAAGGGGCTTGCAGCTCTGAAAGCTTGTGTGGCTTTTGCTACCAAATAAACCTGTTGGACTTTAACCTGGTGTTGTTAAACTTCTTACTGTGTTTACCCCAGTCCAACGCCGGCATCTCCACATCATGACTATACAAGAAAGCCAGATCCGATCTAAGGAGATCCATCAAAGATGCCAAAAGACAGTCCCGGACCAAGCTAGAGTCCCAGGCTAGCCACACAGACCCCTGCCGACTATGGCAAGGTCTGCAAGACATAACAGGCTACAAGATGAAGGCATGTAAAATCGCCGACTCCAACACACCCCTCCCTGATCAGCACAATGTATTCTACGCCCGTTTTGAACAAGAGGTCAGTGAGAGCATGTCCTCCACCCTGGATCAACCTGTATCTGGGGTCACCTTTGCAGATGTCAGAGCAGCTTTCTAGAAGGTCAACCCACGGAAAGCGACTGGCCCGGATGGGGTAACCGGACATGCACTCAGATCCTGCGCGGATCAGCTGGTGGGGGTATTCACAGACATCTTCAACCTCTCTTTACAACAATCTGAGGTTCCTATCTACTTCAAGAAGACGACCATCATCCCGGTACCTAAGAAAAACCAAGCAGCGTGCCTTAATGACTATCAGCCGGTGGCTCTGACATCCATCATTATCATAGAAATCATAGAAACCCTACAGTGCAGAAGGAGGCCATTCGGCCCATCGAGTCTGCACCGACCACAATCCCACCCAGGCCCTACCCCCACACATCCACCCGCTAATCCCTCCAACCGACGCATTTTAGCATTCTAAGGGGCAATTTTTAACCTGGCCAATCAACCTAACCCGCACATCTTTGGAATGCGTCGAAAGGTTAGTCATGGCATGAATCAATTCCAGCCTCCCGGACTACCTGGATCCACTACAGTTTGCCTACCGCCGCAACAGGTCCACAGCAGACGCCATTTCCCTGGCCCTGCACTCAACCCTGGAACACCTAGATAACAAGGACACCTATGTCAGACTCCTATTTATTGACTACAGCTCAGCCTTCAACACCATTATTCCCACAAAACCCATCTCCAAACTCCGTGGCCTGGGCCTCGGCACCTCCCTCTGCGACTGGATCCTGAACTTCCTAACTCACAGACCACAATCAGTAAGGATAGGCAACAACACCTCCTCCCCGATCATCCTCAACACCGGTGCCCCACAAAGCTGTGTTCTCAGCCCCCTACTATACTCCTTACACACCGATGACTGTGTGGCCAATTCCCCTCCAACTCCATTTTCAAGTTTGCTGACGACACCACCATAGTGGGTCGGATCTCAAACAATGATGAGACAGAGTACAGGAATGAGATAGAGAATCTGGTGAACTGGTGCAGCAACAATAATCTCTCTCTCAATGTCAACAAAACGAAGGAGATTGTCATCGACTTCAGGAAGCGTAAAGGAGAACATGTCCCTGTCTACATCAATGGGGACGAAGTAGAAAAGTTCGAGAGCTTCAAGTTTTTAGGTGTCCAGATCATCAACAACCTGTCTTGGTCCCCCCATGCCGACACTATAGTTACGAAAGCCCACCAACGTTTCTACTTTCTCAGAAGACTAAGGAAATTTGGCATGTCAGCTACGACTCTCACCAACTTTTACAGATGCACAATAGAAACATAGAAACATAGAAAACTACAGCACAAAACAGGCCCCACAAGTTGTGCCGAACATATCCCCACCTTTCAGGCCTACCTATAACCCTCCATCCTATTAAGTCCCATGTACTCATCCAGGAATCTCTTAAAAGACCCTATTGAGTTTGCCTCCACCACCACTGATGGCAGCCGATTCCACTCGCCCACCACCCTCTGTGTGAAAAACTTCCCCCAACATTTCCCCTGTACCTACACCCCAGCACCTTAAACCTGTGTCCTCTCATAGCAGCCATTTCCACCCTGGGAAAAAGCCTCTGAGAGTCCACCCGATCTATGTCTCTCAACATCTTATATACCTCTATTAGGTCTCCTCTCATCCCACGTCTCTCCAAGGAGAAAAGACCGAGCTCCCTCAGCCTATCCTCATAAGGCATGCCACTCAATCCAGGCAACATCCTTGTAAATCTCCTCTGCACCCTTTCAATCTTTTCCACATCCTTCCTGTAATGAGGCGACCAGAACTGAGCACAGTACTCCAAGTGGGGTCTGAAAGGGTCTTATATAGCTGCATTCTTTCTGGTTGTGTCACAGCTCGGTATGGCTTCTGCTCTGTCCAAGACCGCAAGGATCTACAAAAGGTCATGAATGTAGCCCAATCCATCACGCGAACCAGCCTCCCATCCATTGACTCTGTCTATACTTCCCGCTGCCTCGGCAAAGCAGCCAGCATAATTAAGGACCCTACGCACCCCGGACATTCTCTCTTCACCTTTCTTTGGGAAAAAGATACAAAAGTCTGAGGTCACGTACCAACTGTCTCAAGAACAACTTCTTCCCTGCTGCTGTCATACTTTTGAATGGATTTACCTTTCATTCAGCTGATCTTTGTCTATACCCTAGCTATGACTTTAACACTACATTCTGCAATCTCTCATTTCCTTCTCTATGAACGGTATGCTTTGTATAGCATGCAAGAAACAATACTTTTCACTGTATGTTAATACATGTGACAAGAATAAATCAAATCAAAAGATAGGTAAGAATCTTTTCCCCATGACAGAGATGTCTAAGACCAAAGGGCTTAAGGTGAGGGGTAAGGTGGAGGGATACAGAGAAAGTAGAAAAGAACTCAAACAGGGTCTTAGAAGGGGAAAAAGGGGTCACGAAATGTCCTTGGCAGACACGATTAAGGAGAATCCCAAGGCATTTTATACATGCGTTAGGAACAAGAGGGTTTTCAGAGAAAGAGTCGGACCTCTCAAGAACAAAGGAGGAGAATTATGCTTAGAACCCAAGGAAGTAGGTGAGATCCTAAGTGAATTCTTTGCATCAGTAGTATTCACAAAGGAGAGGGACACGTTGATTGGTAGTGTCTCAGAGGGATGTGTAGACCTGTTAGAACAAATCGCAATTACACGGGAGGAAGTGTTAGGTGTTTTAGGAAGCATTAAGGTAGACAAATCCCCAGTGCCAGATGGCATCTGTCCTAGATTACTGAGAGAGATAAGAGATGAAATTTCTGGGCCTCGAACAGAAATCTTTGTTTCTTCATTGGACACAGGTGAGGTCCCAGAGGATTGGAGGATAGCAAATGTGGTCCTGTTATTTAAGAAGGGTAGCAAGGATAACCCGGGTAATTATAGGCCAGTGAGTTTGACGTCCGTGATAAGGAAATTGTTGGAGAAGATTCTTAGAGATAGGACCTATACACATTTAGAACTGAATAGCCTCATTAGCGATAGACAACATGGTTTTGTACGAGGGAGGTCATGCCTCACAAATTTAGTTGAGTTTTTTGAGGAGGTGACAAAAATGATTGATGAGGGAAGGGCCGTGGATGTCGTCTACATGGATTTTAGTAAAGCATTTGACAAGGTCCCTCATGGCAGGCTGGTGCAAAAGGTTAAATCTCACGGGATCAAAGAAGGCACATGGCATGCTTGCCTTTATTGGACGGGGCATAGAGTATAAAAGTTGGCATATGATGTTGCAGTTATATAGAACATTGGTTAGGCCACATTTGGAATACTGCGTCCAGTTCTGGTCGCCACACCACCAGAAGGACGTGGAGGCTTTGGAGAGAGTGCAGAAAAGGTTTACCAGGATGTTATCAACAATATCCTGGGAGGGAAATTTGCTACGGCTCTTCGGGGGGGTTTAAACTAATTTGTCAGGGGGATGGGAAAAGGAGTTGTAGTCCGGAGGTCAGTGAGTGTAGTGAGGTACTGGGAAGGGTATCATGGTCAAAGGTGGGTACCAGCAGACAAGATGATGGGTTGAAGTGTGTCTACTTCAATGCAAGGAGCATCCGAAATAAGGTAGGTGAACTTGGGGCGTGGATTGGCACTTGGGACTACGATGTTGTGGCCATTACGGAGACATGGTTAGAACAAGGACAGGAGTGGTTGTTGGAAGTTCCGGGGTATAGATGTTTCAGTAAGTGTAGGGTAGCTGGTAAAAGAGGTGGAGGAGTGGCACTGTTAATCAAGGAGAGTGTAACGGCTGCAGAAAGGCATTTTGAAGGGGATCTGCCTACAGAGGTAATATGGGCTGAGGTTAGGAGTAGGAAAGGAGCAGTCACGTTGTTAGGAGTTTACTATAGGCCCCCAAATAGTAATAGAGATGTGGAGCAAGAAATTGCTAAGCAGATTATGGATATGTGTGGGGGTCACAGGGTAGTTGTCATGGGGGACTTTAACCTTCCAAATATTGATTGGAACCTTTATAGGTCGAATAGTTCGGATGGGGCAGTTTTTGTGCAGTGTGTGCAGGAGGGGTTCCTGACACAATATGTGGATAAGCCGACAAGAAGTGGGGCCACATTGGATTTGGTAATGGGAAATGAACCGGGCCAAGTGTTGGATTTGGTTGTGGGAGAGCACTTTGGAGATAGTGACCACAATTCAGTGTCTTTTGTTATTGCAATGGAGAGGGAGAGGGCCATACGGCAGGGCATAGTTTACAATTGGGGGAGAGGTAATTATGATGCAATCAGGCGGGAATTAGGAAGCATAGGATGGGAACAAAAATTGTCAGGGAAAGGCACTAATGATAAGTGGAACTTTTTCAAGGAACAAATACTGCGTGCCCTTGATAGGTATGTCCCTGCCAGACAGAGAGGAAATGGCCGAGTGAGGGAACCATGGTTCACAAAAGAGGTTGAATGGCTTGTCAAGAGGAAGAAGGAAGCGTATGTAAGGTTGAGAAAGCAAGGTTGGCTCGATGGAGGGTTACACGTTAGCAAGAAATGAGCTGAAAAAGGGGCTTAGGAGAGCTAGGAGGGGGCATGAGAAGTCCTTGGCGGGTCGGATCAAGGAAAACCCCAAGGCTTTTTACTCTTATGTGAGGAATAAAAGAATGACCAGGGTGAGATTGGGGCCGGTCAAGGACGGCAGTGGGAACTTGTGCATGGAGTCAGAAGAGATAGGAGAGGTGATGAATGAATACTTTTCTTCGGTGTTCACCAAGGAGAGGGGCCATGTTTTTGAGGAAGAGAGGATGTCACAGGCTGATAGGCTGGAGGAGGTAGATGTTCGGAGGGAAGATGTACTAGCAATTTTGAATAAACTAAAAGTTGATAAGACCCCTGGGCCTGATGAAATATATCCTAGGATTCTTCGGGAGGCAAGGGATGAGATTGCAGAGCCTTTGGCATTGATCTTTGCATCCTCACTGTCCACGGGGGTGGTGCCAGAGGACTGGAGAGTGGCGAATGTGGTTCCTCTGTTTAAGAAAGGGAATAGAAATGACCCTGGTAATTATAGGCCGGTTAGTCTTACTTCGGTGGTCGGTAAGTTGATGGAAAAGGTCCTTAGGGATAGGATTTATGACCATTTAGGAAGATGCAGCTTAATCAGGGATAGTCAGCACGGATTTGTGAAGGGCAAGTCTTGCCTCACAAATTTGATAGAATTTTTTGAGGAGGTAACTAAGTGTGTCGATGAAGGTAATGCAGTTGATGTCATATACATGGATTTTAGTAAGGCGTTTGATAAAGTCCCCCACGGTTGGCTTATGAAGAAAGTAAGGATGTGTTGGATAGAGGGAAGTTTGGCCGATTGGATAGGTAACTGGCTATCTAACAGAAGACAGAGGGTGGTGGTGGATGGAAAATTTTCGGACTGGAAACCGGTTACCAGCGGAGTGCCACAGGGATCAGTGCTTGGTCCTCTGCTATTTGTAATTTTTATAAATGACTTGGAGGAGGGGGCTGAAGGGTGGATCAGTAAATTTGCTGATGACACCAAGATTGGTGGAGTAGTGGATGAGGTGGAGGGCTGTTGTAGGCTGCAAAGAGATATAGATAGGATGCAGAGCTGGGCTGAAAAATGGCAAATGGAGTTTAACCCTGACAAATGCGAGGTGATTCATTTTGGTAGGACAAATTTAAATGTGGATTACAGGGTCAAAGGTAGGGTTCTGAAGACTGTGGAGGAACAGAGAGATCTTGGGGTTCATATCCATAGATCTCTGAAGGTTGCCACTCAAATGGAGAGAGCCGTGAAGAAGGCCTATAGTGTGTTGGCGTTCATTAACAGGGGGTTTGAGTTTAAGAGCCGTGGGGTTATGCTGCAACTGTACAGGACCTTGGTGAGACCACATTTGGAATATTGTGTGCAGTTCTGTCACCTCACTATAAGAAGGATGTGGAGACACTGGAAAGAGTGCAAAGGAGATTTACCAGGATGCTGCCTGGTTTAGAGGGTAGGTCTTATGAGGAAAGGTTGAGGGAACTTGGGCTTTTCTCTTTGGAGCGGAGGAGGTTGAGAGGAGACTTGATAGAGGTTTATAAGATGATGAGGGGGATAGATAGAGTGAACGTTCAAAGACTATTTCCTCGGGTGAATGGAGCGGTAACTAGGGGGCATAACTATAGGGTTCATGGTGGGAGATATAGGAAGGATGTCCAAGGTAGATTTTTTACTCAGAGAGTGCTTGGGGTGTGGAATGGACTGCCTGCCTGGATAGTGGGAGTCAGAAACTTTAGGAACATTTAAGAAGCTATTGGATAGGCACATGGAGTACTTTGGGATGTTAGGGAGGAAATAGCTTGATCTGGGTTTCAGACAAAGCTCGGCACAACATCGTGGGCTGAAGGGCCTGTTCTGTGCTGTACTGTTCTATGTTCTATGTTGCCTGGTCTGGAGGGTATTAGCTGTGAGGTGAGATTGAGTAAACTAGGGTTGTTCTCCCTGGAAAGACGGAGGTTGAGGGGCGACCTAATAGAAGTTTATAAAATTATGAAGGGCATAGATAGGGTGAACAGTTGGAAGCTTTTTCCCAGGTCAGAAGTGACAAACACAAGGGGTCACAAGTTCAAGGTAAGGGGGTCAAGGTTCAATACAGATGTGCGGGGGATGTATTTTACACAGAGGGTGGTGGGGCCTGGAATGCGCTACCAAGCAAGATGGTTGAGGCAGACACGCTAGGATCATTTAAGACTTATCTAGATAGCCACATGAACAGACTGGGAATAGAGGGATACAAACGGATGGTCTCGTTAGGAACACATGAGCGGCGCAGGCTTGGAGGGCCGAAGGGCCTGTTCCTGTGCTGTATTGTTCTTTGTTCTTTGTAAGTGGTTTCGAGGGGATCTGAGGAAAGATTGTTTCACCCAGAGAGTGGTGGAAATATGGAATGTGCTGCCTGAGAGGATGCTGGAGGCAGGAACTCTCACAACAGTTAAGAAGCATCTGGATGAGCCCTTAAATCACCAACCAAGGCTCAGCAGGCTATTGTCCAAGTGCTGCTAAACAGGATTAGTATGGATTGGTATTTGATGGTTGGCACAGACGTGGTGGGCCGAAGGGCCTGTTTCTGTGCTGTATTCCTCTATGATTTATGTGTTTCAATAAGGTCACCTCTCATTCTTCAAAACTTGAATGAGTGCAGACCCAATCTCGGAGAAGACAAAGCTCTGACACATGGAGTACAATGTGGGAAAATGTGGAGTTGTCAATTTTGGCAGGAAGAATAAAAAATGTTATTTTCCAATAGTGAGAGATTGCAGAGCTCTGAGGGGCAGAGGGATCTGGCTGTCCCAGTATATTTTGATTTGATCCATAAAAGTTGGTGAGAATCGTAGCTGACATGCCGAATTTCCTTACTTCTGAGAAAGTAGAGGCATTGGTGGGGCTTTCTTAACTATAGTGTCGGTATGAGGGGGACCAGGACAGGTTGTTGATGATCTGGACACCAGAAACATGAAGCTCTCGACCCTTTCTACTTTGTCCCCATTGATGTAGACAGGGGCATGTTCTCCTTTAGGCTTCCTGAAGTCGAAGACAATCTCCTTCGTTTTGCTGACATTGAGGGAGAGATTATTACAAATCACAAAAGGCTAATATACAGGGACAGCAAGTAAGTAGCAAAGCTAATAGAATATAAATGTTTATTTTGAGGGAAATTGAATACAAACATAGGGAGGTTATGCTTCAGTTATACAAGTCACCAGTGAGACCGCACCTGGAGTACTGTGGTCAGTATTGGTCTCCTTATTGAAGGAAGGATGGAGATGTGTTGGAAGCAATTCAGAGAAGATTTACCAGATAAATACCAGGACTGAAAACAAAACACCACGATGCTAGAAATCTGAAATAAAAGCAGAAAATGCTGGATGAACTCAGCAAGCCTGGCAGTGTCTGAGAGGAGAAACACAGTTAACATTTCGAGTGTCGATGACTGTACTCGGAACAAAATTCATACAGAATTGAAACGTTAACTCTGTTTCTTACAGGATACTGCGAGGCCTGGATAGAGTGGACATGGAGAGGATGTTTCCACCAGTAGGAAAAATTAGAACCAGAGGCACAACCTCAGGCTAAAGGGACGATCCTTTAAAACAGAGATGAGGAGTTTCTTCAGCCAGAGGGTGGTGAATCTGTGGAACTCTTTGCCGCAGAAGGCTATAGAGGCTGGGTCATTGAGTGTCTTTAAGACAGAGATAGATAGGTTCTTGATTAATAAGGGGATCAGGGGTTATGGGGAAAAGGCAGGAGAATGGGGATGAGAAAAATATCAGCCATGATTGAATGGCGGAGCAGACTCGATGGGCCGAGTGGCCTAATTCTGCTCCTATGTCTTATGGTCTGATGGCCTTTCTCTATCCACAGATGCTGCCAGAGCTGTTGAGTTTTTCCAGCACTTTTTATTTTAATTTGATATTTAGAATGGTTGGATGGTTTTATGAGGAAAGGTTGGAGAGGTTAGGTCAGAAGAGTAAGAGGCAACTTGGTTGAAACCTTTAAGATCCTGAGGTAAGGATGTGGAGAGGATCTTTCCTCCTGAAAATAGGTTTGAAAATCTTCGCAATCAGCATATCCGCAGAGTTACTCCCAATCATGAGGGATTCTGCAGACTAGAGAGAAACTGTTCTGATCGGTGGAAGGATCGAGAGCCAGGGAAGACAGATTTAAGAAAAAGAATGCATGAGGAGACGAGGAGCTGCGTTTCCACACAGCGAGTGGTTAAGATCTGGAATGTTCTCTCTGAGAGTGAGGTGGAGACAGATTCACACAGCGAGTGGTTAGGATCTGGAACGCACTGTCTGAGAGTGTGGTGGAGACAGATTCACACAGCGAGTGGTTAGGATCTGGAATGTTCTCTCTGAGAGTGAGGTGGAGACAGATTCACACAGCGAGTGGTTAGGATCTGGAACGCACTGTCTGAGAGTGTGGTGGAGACAGATTCACACAGCGAGTGGTTAGGATCTGGAACGCACTGTCTGAGAGTGTGGTGGAGACAGATTCACACAGCGAGTGGTTAGGATCTGGAATGTTCTCTCTGAGAGTATTGTTAGTATATTAGTGCAGAAACCCTAAATTATGTTATGAAGCCCGACAAACAGTTTTGCTATTTTGGCCTCTGTGTGAGGGTAAGGCGTTTCACCCCAGATGTGATTCAGTTATAGAACATAGAACAGTACAGCACAGAACAGGCCCTTCGGCCCACGATGTTGTGCCGAGCTTTATCTGAAACCAAGATCAAGCTATCCCACTCCCTATCATCCTGGTGTGCTCCATGTGCCTATCCAATAACCGCTTAAATGTTCCTAAAGTGTATGACTCCACTATCACTGCAGGCAGTCCATTCCACACCCCAACCACTCTCTGCGTAAAGAACCTCTGATATCCGTCCTGTATCTCCCACCACGAACCCTATAGTTATGCCCCCTTGTAATAGCTCCATCCACCCGAGGAAATAGTCTTTGAACGTTCACTCTATCTATCCCCTTCATCATTTTATAAACCTCTATTAAGTCTCCCCTCAGCCTCCTCCGCTCCAGAGAGAACAGCCCTAGCTCCCTCAACCTTTCCTCATAAGACCTACCCTCCAAACCAGGCAGCATCCTGGTAAATCTCCTCTGCACTCTTTCCAGCGCTTCCACATCCTTCTGATACACCAGGAAGCTTTTTATCAAAACAAGTGTTATTTAATAATACAATTTAACTGTAACAAATGAATTAGCTTAACTTTGACCAATTGAAATACTTGAACATGACAATGTACAATTCTTAACTGCTAACACTATCTGTATTAGTTCCAATTCAAGCAATATTCCTCTTATAGACTTAAACCTCTCTTCACCATCAGTTAACAACACACAGGCTTTCCCGGATTATCTTTCTGCCCTTCTTAAACAGTGGAACAATATTAGCTACTCTCCAATCCTCTGGTACCTCGCCCGTGGCTAAAGAGGATACGAAGATTTTGGCCAAGGCTCAGCAAGTTCGTCCCTCGCCTCTCTCAGTATCCTGGGCGACCCTATCTGGCCGTGGAGGCTTGTCCACCTTAATGTTTTTCAAAACTTCCAATACCTCCTCCCTTTTTATCTCAACATGTCAACATCCTCGAATGTCAACATCCTCCTTTCTACACTCACCATCCAGCACATCCTTCTCCTTTGTGAATACTGATGCAAAGAACTCAGAACCCAGCAGTAACTGCTTGCTTTTCCCTTTCAGCTTAGCTCTATCCCTTAATCACATGACTCTGTCAATCAACCTAATCAAAACCCTACTCTGAAACTGCAGGGGAAAAACCAAATAAACAAAAATGCATGAAGCCAGATTAACACAAACACATCCCCATCATTAGCCTGCATTGTGAGCATGCGAGCTACCTGATGCAGACAAATTGGCACCGTGTGAAACAGCTGAATTTTAAACATACCCCTCACATAAAATGTGATATAAATATCTTTCTTAAGGCACAATATCATCACCGTGTGGTGGAGGCAGGTTCAACCGAGGCTTTCAAAAGGGAGCTGAATCATAATCCGAAGAGAATGATTTTGTAGAGATATCGGAAAAGACAGAGGAATAGAACGAGCTGAGTTGCTCTGACAGAGAGCCAGAATAGACAGGACTAGCAAGTGATCTCTGTTTGTGCTGTCACCATTTTTGATTCGAGCAGATGAATTATTAAATTAGGCTGATGAGGAGCAGTGATTACAACACAGACAGATCCCAGGAACAGGAGCTTAGTGTCACTGTACTAAAAATAATAAATACAGCACGTTCTCAACAAGCCTGACTGCATCTGGAGAGACAGAAACAGATAACGTTTCAGCTCCTGGCCTTTCAGCATCAGGGTGATTTTACTGAACCGGTTCTGCAGCTCTGGAGAATCCCTTCACAGCAGCTGGTCATATTTCCCTTGGGGTGGCACAGTGGTTAGCGCTGCTGCTTCACAGCGCCAGGGACCCGGGTTTGATTCCCAGCTTGGGTCACTGTCTATGCGGAGTTTGCACGTTCTCCCCGTGTCTGTGTGGGTTTCCTCCGGGTGCTCTGGTTTCCTCCCACAGTCTGAAAGACGTGCTGGTTAGGTGAATTGACCTGAACAGGCGCCGGACTGTGGCGACTAGGGGAATTTCACAGTAACTTCATTGCAGTGTTAATGTAAGCCTTACTTGTGATTAAAATTTAAAGAAAATTGAATTAATCACCACGCAATATAAAGTAGTCTCAGTAACAGTGATCGTGGAAGCATTGTCGATTGTCGGAAAAACCCATCTGGTTCACTGATGTCCTTTAGGGAAGGAAATCTGCCGTCCTTACCCGGTCTGGCCTACATGTGACTCCAGAGCCACAGCAATGTGGTTCACTCTTAACTGCTCTCTGAAATGCCCGAGGAAGACACTCAGTTCGAGGGCAATTAGGGATGGGCAATAAATGCTGGCCCAGCCAGCGACACCCACACCACAAGCATCAACACAAAAGAAGCTGACAACATGATGGGTTTTCATTTTAATGTGACTCTGACTGAAACTTCACCTCCTCCGAGTGACCCCCTTCACAATCTGGAGATCTCCAATTTTTCATTCTTTAAAGTTTATTTATTAGTGTCACAAGTAGGCTTATATTAACACTGCAATGAAGTTACTGTGAAAATCCCCTAGTCGCCACACTCTGGCTCCTGTTCGGGTACACTGGGGGAGAATTTAGCACGGCCAATGCGTCTTTCAGACTGTGGGAGGAAACCGGAGCACCTGGAGGAAACCTATGCAGACACGGGGAGAATGTGCAGACTCCGCACAGACAGTGACCCAAGCCGGGAATCAAACCCAGGTCCCTGGCGCTGTGAGGCAGCAGTGCTAACCACTGTGCCACCAGAGGTGTGGAGATCTTCGGTATTGGCCCTAGGTCTGGGAGCAGCTCTGAGCCTGAGAGCAGCCTTGGGCCTGAGAGCAGCCCTGGGTCTGAGAGCAGCCCTGGGCCTGAGAGCAGCCCTGGGCCTGAGAGCAGCCCTGGGCCTGAGAGCAGCCCTGGGCCTGAGAGCAGCCCTGGGCCTGAGAGCAGCCCTGGGCCTGAGAGCAGCCCTGGGTCTGAGAGCAGCCCTGGGCCTGAGAGCAGCCCTGGGCCTGAGAGCAGCCCTGGGCCTGAGAGCAGCCTTGGGTCTGAGAGCAGCCTTGGGCCTGAGAGCAGCCCTGGGCCTGAGAGCAGCCCTGGGCCTGAGAGCAGCCCTGGGTCTGAGAGCAGCTCTGAGCCTGAGAGCAGCCCTGGGCCTGAGAGCAGCCCTGGGTCTGAGAGCAGCCCTGGGCCTGAGAGCAGCCCTGGGCCTGAGAGCAGCCCTGGGCCTGAGACCAGCCCTGGGTCTGAGAGCAGCCCTGGGCCTGAGAGCAGTCCTGGGCCTGAGAGCAGCCCTGGGTCTGAGAGCAGCCCTGGGCCTGAGAGCAGCCTTGGGCCTGAGAGCAGCCCTGGGCCTGAGAGCAGCCTTGGGTCTGAGAGCAGCCCTGGGTCTGAGAGCAGCCCTGGGTCTGAGAGCAGCCCTGGGCCTGAGAGCAGCCTTGGGCCTGAGAGCAGCCCTGGGCCTGAGAGCAGCCCTGGGCCTGAGAGCAGCCTTGGGTCTGAGAGCAGCCCTGGGTCTGAGAGCAGCCCTGGGTCTGAGAGCAGCCCTGGGCCTGAGAGCAGCCTTGGGCCTGAGAGCAGCCCTGGGCCTGAGAGCAGCCTTGGGTCTGAGAGCAGCCCTGGGCCTGAGAGCAGCCCTGGGCCTGAGAGCAGGCCTCAGCCTGAGAATAGCCCTGAGCCTCCGTCTGCTGTCCCGGTGGATTTTCATGCAGTTGTCTCTTTCCCACAGGTTTTCTTTACTGTATTTGTGGATGAGAGTCGCAACCCCCCGGAGCTGGACTATGCCAACATGCTGCTATACTTTGCAGCTCACCGTGACCCTGTCCAGGGATTCCACCGGTCTCTGAGCCTTGCTGCTGGAACAGATCTCACCTGGAACCCAGACACACCGTCCACAACAGTCAAGGTGAACTCATAGAGACAACATTCCAAACACAGCTCACCAATCACAATGTCCAGAGAGCTTTACTATGTATCTAACCCCGTGCTGTACCTGCCCTGGGAGTGTTTGATGGGGACAGTGTAAAGGGAGCTTTACTCTGTATCTAACCCTGTGCTGTACCTGTCCTGGGAGTGTTTGATGGGGGACAGTGTAAAGGGAGCTTTACTCTGTATCTAACCCTGTGCTGTACCTGTCCTGGGGGTGTTTGATGGGGGACAGTGTAGAGGGAGCTTTACTCTGTATCTAACCCCGTGCTGTACCTGTCCTGGGAGTGTTTGATGGGGACAGTGTAAAGGGAGCTTTACTCTGTATCTAACCCTGTGCTGTACCTGTCCTGGGAGTGTTTGATGGGGGACAGTGTAGAGGGAGCTTTACTCTGTATCTAACCCCGTGCTGTACCTGTCCTGGGAGTGTTTGATGGAGGACATTGTAGAGGGAGCTTTACTCTGTATCTAACCCCGTGCTGTACCTGCCCTGGGAGTGTTTGATGGGGACAGTGTAGAGGGAGCTTTACTCTGTATCTAACCCCGTGCTGTACCTGTCCTGGGAGTGTTTGATGGGGGACATTGTAGAGGGAGCTTTACTCTGTATCTAACCCCGTGCTGTACCTGTCCTGGGAGTGTTTGATGGGGACAGTGTAGAGGGAGCTTCACTCTGTATCTAACCCCGTGCTGTACCTGTCCTGGGAGTGTTTGATGGGGGCAGTGTAGAGGGAGCTTTACTCTGTATCTAACCCCGTGCTGTACCTGTCCTGGGAGTGTTTGATGGGGACAGTGTAGAGGGAGCTTTACTCTGTATCTAACCCCGTGCTGTACCTGTCCTGGGAGTGTTTGTTGGGGACAGTGTAGAGGGAGCTTTACTCTGTATCTAACCCCGTGCTGTACCTGTCCTGGGAGTGTTTGATGGGGGCAGTGTAGAGGCAGCTTCACTCTGTATCGAACCCCGTGCTGTACCTGTCCTGGGAGTGTTTGATGGGGGCAGTGTAGAGGGAGCTTTACTCTGTATCTAACCCCGTGCTGTACCTGTCCTGGGAGTGTTTGATGGGGACAGTGTATGATGCGCGTTATCACACACGAGGCTTGAGATGCTCAGGAAATAAAGGCTTTTATTTGCTGTAACAACGAAGCTACTAATTATATACACGATCCCAGACTGAGGGGTCCCAGACAGAGCAGTGACCTTTATACCTCTCCCAGGAGGCGGAGCCCGACTGGGATGTACCACAATAACTATAATACAGGTAGAACAGCCCAACCCTAACCCCAACAGCAACAAGTAGAACAACTCATCCCTAACCCCAACAGCAACATATATACATACTTGTAGTACTGGCCAGACCCTGGCTCAGTACTATCTAGTGGGAACCAATGATGGTTCACCACAGTGTAGAGGGAGCTTTACTCTGTATCTAACCCCGTGCTGTTCCTGTCCTGAGAGTGTTTGATGGGGACAGTGTAGAGGGAGCTTTACTCTGTATCTAACCCCGTGCTGTTCCTGTCCTGGGAGTGTTTGATGGGGACAGTGTAGAGGGAGCTTTACTCTGTATCTAACCCCGTGCTGTTCCTGTCCTGAGAGTGTTTGATGGGGACAGTGTAGAGGGAGCTTTACTCTGTATCTAACCCCGTGCTGTACCTGTCCTGGGAGTGTTTGATGGGGACAGTGTAGAGGGAGCTTTACTCTGTATCTAACCCCGTGCTGTACCTGTCCTGGGAGTGTTTGATGGGAACAGTGTAGAGGGAGCTTTACTCTGTATCTAACCCCGTGCTGTACCTGTCCTTGGAGTGTTTGATGGGGACAGTGTAGAGGGAGCTTTACTCTGTATCTAACCCCGTGCTGTACCTGTCCTGAGAGTGTTTGATGGGGACAGTGCAGAGGGAGCTTTACTCTGTATCTAACCCTGTGCTGTACCTGTCCTGGGAGTGTTTGATGGGGACAGTGCAGAGGGAGCTTTACTCTGTATCTAACCCTGTGCTGTACCTGTCCTGAGAGTGTTTGATGGGGACAGTGTAGAGGGAGCTTTACTCTGTATCTAACTCCGTGCTGTACCTGTCCTGGGAGTGTTTGATGGGGACAGTGTAGAGGGAGCTTTACTCTGTATCTAACCCCGTGCTGTACCTGTCCTGGGAGTGTTTGATGGGGACAGTGTAGAGGGAGCTTTACTCTGTATCTAACCCCGTGCTGTACCTGTCCTGAGAGTGTTTGATGGGGACAGTGCAGAGGGAGCTTTACTCTGTATCTAACCCTGTGCTGTACCTGTCCTGGGAGTGTTTGATGGGGACAGTGCAGAGGGAGCTTTACTCTGTATCTAACCCCGTGCTGTACCTGTCCTGAGAGTGTTTGATGGGGACAGTGTAGAGGCAGCTTTACTCTGTATCTAACTCCGTGCTGTACCTGTCCTGGGAGTGTTTGATGGGGACAGTGTAGAGGGAGCTTTACTCTGTATCTAACCCCGTGCTGTACCTGTCCTGGGAGTGTTTGATGGGGACAGTGTAGAGGGAGCTTTACTCTGTATCTAACCCCGTGCTGTACCTGTCCTGGGAGTGTTTGATGGGGACAGTGTAGAGGGAGCTTTACTCTGTATCTAACCCCGTGCTGTACCTGTCCTGGGAGTGTTTGATGGGGACAGTGTAGAGGGAGCTTTACTCTGTATCTAACCCCGTGCTGTACCTGTCCTGGGAGTGTTTGATGGGGACAGTGGAGAGGGAGCTTTACTCTGTATCTAACCCTGTGCTGTACCTGCCCTGGGAGTGTTTGATGGGGACAGTGTAGAGGGAGCTTTACTCTGTATCTAACCCCGTGCTGTACCTGTCCTGGGAGTGTTTGTTGGGGACAGTGGAGAGGGAGCTTTACTCTGTATCTAACCCCGTGCTGTACCTGTCCTGGGAGTGTTTGATGGGGGACAGTGTAGAGGGAGCTTTACTCTGTATCTAACCCCGTGCTGTACCTGTCCTGAGAGTGTTTGATGGGGACAGTGTAGAGGGAGCTTTACTCTGTATCTAACCCCGTGCTGTACCTGTCCTGAGAGTGTTTGATGGGGACAGTGTAGAGGGATCTTTACTCTGTATCTAACCCCGTGCTGTACCTGTCCTGGGAGTGTTTGATGGGGACAGTGTAGAGGGAGCTTTACTCTGTATCTAACCCCGTGCTGTACCTGTCCTGGGAGTGTTTGATGGGGACAGTGTAGAGGGAGCTTTACTCTGTATCTAACCCCGTGCTGTACCTGTCCTGGGAGTGTTTGATGGGGGACAGTGGAGAGGGAGCTTTATTTCCTGATTATTTCTCATCGTGGTCTCTCTGTTTCCAGTCTGAACATTGCATTGACAGGCAGACTACGGGGAGAGATTCGGTTGCTCCTGATGTCGACGATGTGACCTCCTCCTCAGGTGGGATGGTTCCAATATATGCAATGTTCCAAATCCTGACCCATGGTGTGGTTAAAAGTGAGGACACTCATCGACACAGCAAGCAATACGAGGCAGAACAGCTTTACTGTAAGGTGCGTGTTACATTGAGTTTCTGCAGACTGTCCCAGTATCAAATCCAAACTGTTGGTAGTGTCACTGCACCAACCTATGGTCAGTGTGTCCGGGTCAGTGTGTCCGGGTCGGTGTGTCCGGGTCGGTGTGTCCGGGTCAGTGTGTCGGTGTGTCCGGGTCAGTGTGTCGGTGTGTCCGGGTCAGTGTGTCCGGGTCAGTGTGTCGGTGTGTCCGGGTCAGTGTGTCCGGGTCAGTGTGTCGGTGTGTCCGGGTCAGTGTGTCCGGGTCGGTGTGTCCGGGTCAGTGTGTCCGGGTCGGTGTGTCTGGGTCAGTGTGTCCGGGTCAGTGTGTCTGGGTCAGTGTGTCCGGGTCGGTGTGTCCGGGTCGGTGTGTCTGGGTCAGTGTGTCCGGGTCAGTGTGTCCGGGTCGGTGTGTCCTGGTCAGTGTGTCCGGGTCGGTGTGTCTGGGTCAGTGTGTCCGGGTCAGTGTGTCTGGGTCAGTGTGTCCGGGTCAGTGTGTCCGGGTCAGTGTGTCCGGGTCAGTGTGTCTGGGTCGGTGTGTCCGGGTCAGTGTGTCCGGGTAGGTGTGTCCGGGTCGGTGTGTCTGGGTCGGTGTGTCTGGGTCAGTGTGTCCGGGTCAGTGTGTCCGGGTCAGTGTGTCCGGGTCAGTGTGTCCGGGTCAGTGTGTCCGGGTCGGTGTGTCGGTGTGTTCGGGTCAGTGTGTCCGGGTCAGTGTGTCCGGGTCAGTGTGTCCGGGTCGGTGTGTCCGGGTCAGTGTGTCGGTGTGTCCGGGTCGGTGTGTCCGGGTCAGTGTGTCCGGGTCAGTGTGTCCGGGTCGGTGTGTCCGGGTCAGTGTGTCTGGGTCGGTGTGTCCGGGTCAGTGTGTCCGGGTCAGTGTGTCGGTGTGTCCGGGTCGGTGTGTCCGGGTCAGTGTGTCAGTGTGTCCGGGTCAGTGTGTCGGTGTGTCTGGGTCGGTGTGTCCGGGTCAGTGTGTCTGGGTCGGTGTGTCTGGGTCAGTGTGTCCGGGTCGGTGTGTCCGGGTCAGTGTGTCCGGGTCAGTGTGTCCGGGTCAGTGTGTCCGGGTCGGTGTGTCCGGGTCAGTGTGTCCGGGTCAGTGTGTCGGTGTGTCCGGGTCAGTGTGTCCGGGTCAGTGTGTCCGGGTCAGTGTGTCCGGGTCGGTGTGTCCGGGTCGGTGTGTCCGGGTCGGTGTGTCCGGGTCGGTGTGTCTGGGTCGGTGTGTCCGGGTCAGTGTGTCTGGGTCGGTGTGTCTGGGTCAGTGTGTCCGGGTCGGTGTGTCCGGGTCAGTGTGTCCAGGTCAGTGTGTCCGGGTCAGTGTGTCCGGGTCGGTGTGTCCGGGTCGGTGTGTCCGGGTCAGTGTGTCTGGGTCGGTGTGTCCGGGTCAGTGTGTCCGGGTCAGTGTGTCCGGGTCGGTGTGTCCAGGTCAGTGTGTCCGGGTCGGTGTGTCCGGGTCAGTGTGTCCGGGTCGGTGTGTCCGGGTCGGTGTGTCCGGGTCAGTGTGTCCGGGTCGGTGTGTCCGGGTCGGTGTGTCCGGGTCGGTGTGTCCGGGTCGGTGTGTCCGGGTCAGTGTGTCCGGGTCGGTGTGTCCGGGTCGGTGTGTCGGTGTGTCCGGGTCGGTGTGTCCGGGTCAGTGTGTCCGGGTCGGTGTGTCCGGGTCGGTGTGTCCGGGTCAGTGTGTCCGGGTCGGTGTGTCCGGGTCGGTGTGTCCAGGTCAGTGTGTCCGGGTCAGTGTGTCCGGGTCGGTGTGTCCGGGTCGGTGTGTCCGGGTCAGTGTGTCCGGGTCGGTGTGTCCGGGTCAGTGTGTCCGGGTCGGTGTGTCCGGGTCAGTGTGTCCGGGTCGGTGTGTCCGGGTCGGTGT
Organism: Mustelus asterias; assembly: GCF_964213995.1. Classification (NCBI taxonomy): domain Eukaryota; kingdom Metazoa; phylum Chordata; class Chondrichthyes; order Carcharhiniformes; family Triakidae; genus Mustelus; species Mustelus asterias. Next base: position 145,505,404 of record NC_135806.1, on the reverse strand, counting down.
GTCCGGGTCAGTGTGTCCGGGTCAGTGTGTCCGGGTCAGTGTGTCCGGGTCGGTGTGTCCGGGTCGGTGTGTCCGGGTCAGTGTGTCCGGGTCGGTGTGTCGGTGTGTCTGGGTCAGTGTGTCCGGGTCAGTGTGTCCGGGTCGGTGTGTCCGGGTCGGTGTGTCCGGGTCGGTGTGTCCGGGTCAGTGTGTCCGGGTCGGTGTGTCCGGGTCAGTGTGTCCGGGTCAGTGTGTCCGGGTCGGTGTGTCCGGGTCAGTGTGTCCGGGTCAGTGTGTCCGGGTCAGTGTGTCCGGGTCAGTGTGTCCGGGTCGGTGTGTCCGGGTCAGTGTGTCCGGGTCGGTGTGTCTGGGTCGGTGTGTCTGGGTCAGTGTGTCTGGGTCGGTGTGTCCGGGTCGGTGTGTCCGGGTCAGTGTGTCCGGGTCAGTGTGTCCGGGTCAGTGTGTCCGGGTCAGTGTGTCTAGGTCAGTGTGTCTGGGTCGGTGTGTCCGGGTCGGTGTGTCCGGGTCAGTGTGTCTGGGTCGGTGTGTCCGGGTCGGTGTGTCCGGGTCGGTGTGTCCGGGTCGGTGTGTCCGGGTCGGTGTGTCCGGGTCAGTGTGTCCGGGTCAGTGTGTCCGGGTCGGTGTGTCCGGGTCGGTGTGTCCGGGTCGGTGTGTCCGGGTCAGTGTGTCCGGGTCAGTGTGTCGGTGTGTCCGGGTCAGTGTGTCCGGGTCGGTGTGTCCGGGTCAGTGTGTCCGGGTCAGTGTGTCCGGGTCAGTGTGTCCGGGTCGGTGTGTCCGGGTCGGTGTGTCTGGGCCGGTGTGTCTGGGTCGGTGTGTCCGGGTCAGTGTGTCCGGGTCAGTGTGTCCGGGTCGGTGTGTCTGGGTCAGTGTGTCCGGGTCAGTGTGTCCGGGTCGGTGTGTCGGTGTGTCCTGGTCAGTGTGTCCGGGTCGGTGTGTCTGGGTCAGTGTGTCCGGGTCGGTGTGTCTGGGTCAGTGTGTCCGGGTCAGTGTGTCCGGGTCAGTGTGTCCGGGTCAGTGTGTCCGGGTCAGTGTGTCCGGGTCAGTGTGTCTGGGTCGGTGTGTCCGGGTCAGTGTGTCCGGGTCAGTGTGTCCGGGTCAGTGTGTCCGGGTCGGTGTGTCTGGGTCGGTGTGTCTGGGTCAGTGTGTCCGGGTCAGTGTGTCCGGGTCAGTGTGTCCGGGTCAGTGTGTCCGGGTCAGTGTGTCCGGGTCAGTGTGTCCGGGTCGGTGTGTCGGTGTGTTCGGGTCAGTGTGTCCGGGTCAGTGTGTCCGGGTCAGTGTGTCCGGGTCGGTGTGTCCGGGTCAGTGTGTCGGTGTGTCCGGGTCGGTCTGTCCGGGTCAGTGTGTCCGGGTCAGTGTGTCCGGGTCGGTGTGTCCGGGTCAGTGTGTCTGGGTCGGTGTGTCCGGGTCAGTGTGTCCGGGTCAGTGTGTCCGGGTCAGTGTGTCCGGGTCAGTGTGTCTGGGTCGGTGTGTCCGGGTCAGTGTGTCCGGGTCAGTGTGTCCGGGTCAGTGTGTCTGGGTCGGTGTGTCCGGGTCAGTGTGTCAGTGTGTCCGGGTCAGTGTGTCCGGGTCAGTGTGTCGGTGTGTCTGGGTCGGTGTGTCCGGGTCAGTGTGTCTGGGTCAGTGTGTCCGGGTCAGTGTGTCCGGGTCGGTGTGTCTGGGTCGGTGTGTCTGGGTCAGTGTGTCCGGGTCAGTGTGTCCGGGTCGGTGTGTCCGGGTCGGTGTGTCCGGGTCGGTGTGTCCGGGTCAGTGTGTCTGGGTCGGGGTGTCCGGGTCAGTGTGTCCGGGTCAGTGTGTCCGGGTCGGTGTGTCCGGGTCAGTGTGTCCGGGTCGGTGTGTCCGGGTCGGTGTGTCCGGGTCAGTGTGTCCGGGTCAGTGTGTCCGGGTCGGTGTGTCCGGGTCAGTGTGTCCGGGTCGGTGTGTCCGGGTCGGTGTGTCCGGGTCAGTGTGTCCGGGTCGGTGTGTCCGGGTCGGTGTGTCCGGGTCAGTGTGTCCGGGTCGGTGTGTCCGGGTCAGTGTGTCCGGGTCGGTGTGTCCGGGTCAGTGTGTCCGGGTCAGTGTGTCGGTGTGTCTGGGTCGGTGTGTCCGGGTCGGTGTGTCCGGGTCGGTGTGTCCGGGTCAGTGTGTCCGGGTCAGTGTGTCCGGGTCAGTGTGTCCGGGTCAGTGTGTCCGGGTCGGTGTGTCCGGGTCAGTGTGTCCGGGTCAGTGTGTCGGTGTGTCCGGGTCAGTGTGTCCGGGTCGGTGTGTCCGGGTCGGTGTGTCTGGGTCGGTGTGTCCGGGTCGGTGTGTCCGGGTCGGTGTGTCCGGGTCAGTGTGTCCGGGTCGGTGTGTCTGGGTCAGTGTGTCTGGGTCGGTGTGTCCGGGTCGGTGTGTCCGGGTCGGTGTGTCCGGGTCAGTGTGTCCGGGTCAGTGTGTCCGGGTCAGTGTGTCCGGGTCGGTGTGTCCGGGTCGGTGTGTCCGGGTCAGTGTGTCAGTGTGTCTGGGTCGGTGTGTCCGGGTCAGTGTGTCCGGGTCGGTGTGTCCGGGTCGGTGTGTCCGGGTCAGTGTGTCCGGGTCAGTGTGTCCGGGTCAGTGTGTCGGTGTGTCTGGGTCGGTGTGTCCGGGTCAGTGTGTCCGGGTCAGTGTGTCGGGGTCAGTGTGTCCGGGTCGGTGTGTCCGGGTCGGTGTGTCCGGGTCAGTGTGTCCGGGTCAGTGTGTCAGTGTGTCCGGGTCGGTGTGTCCGGGTCAGTGTGTCCGGGTCAGTGTGTCAGTGTGTCCGGGTCGGTGTGTCCGGGTCAGTGTGTCGGTGTGTCCGGGTCGGTGTGTCTGGGTCAGTGTGTCGGTGTGTCCGGGTCAGTGTGTCGGTGTGTCCGGGTCGGTGTGTCTGGGTCAGTGTGTCGGTGTGTCCGGGTCAGTGTGTCCGGGTCAGTGTGTCGGTGTGTCTGGGTCAGTGTGTCCGGGTCAGTGTGTCCGGGTCGGTGTGTCCGGGTCAGTGTGTCGGTGTGTCCGGGTCAGTGTGTCGGTGTGTCCGGGTCAGTGTGTCGGTGTGTCCGGGTCGGTGTGTCCGGGTCAGTGTGTCGGTGTGTCCGGGTCAGTGTGTCGGTGTGTCCGGGTCGGTGTGTCCGCGTCAGTGTGTCCGGGTCAGTGTGTCCGGGTCAGTGTGTCCGGGTCAGTGTGTCTGGGTCAGTGTGTCCGGGTCAGTGTGTCCGGGTCAGTGTGTCCGCGTCAGTGTGTCCGGGTCAGTGTGTCCGGGTCAGTGTGTCCGGGTCAGTGTGTCTGGGTCAGTGTGTCCGGGTCAGTGTGTCCGGGTCAGTGTGTCTGGGTCAGTGTGTCTGGGTCGGAGTGTCCAGGTCAGTGTGTCCGGGTGTCGGGCAGTGTGTCCTGGTCAGTGTGTCCGGGTGTCGGTCAGTGTGTCTGGGTCAGTGTGTCCGGGTGTCGGTCAGTGTGTCCTGGTCAGTGTGTCCCGGTGTCGGTCAGTGTGTCTGGGTCAGTGTGTCCGGGTGTCGGTCAGTGTGTCCAGGTCAGTGTGTCCGGGTGTCGGTCAGTGTGTCCTGGTCAGTGTGTCCGGGTGTCGGGCAGTGTGTCCAGGTCAGTGTGTCCGGGTGTCGGTCAGTGTGTCCTGGTCAGTGTGTCCGGGTGTCGGGCAGTGTGTCCAGGTCAGTGTGTCCGGGTGTCGTGCAGTGTGTCCAGGTCAGTGTGTCCGGGTGTCGGTCAGTGTGTCCTGGTCAGTGTGTCCAGGTGTCGGGCAGTGTGTCCTGGTCAGTGTGTCCGGGTGTCGGGCAGTGTGTCCAGGTCAGTGTGTCCGGGTGTCGGTCAGTGTGTCCTGGTCAGTGTGTCCGGGTGTCGGTCAGTGTGTCCGGGTCAGTGTGTCCGGGTGTCGGTCAGTGTGTCCTGGTCAGTGTGTCCAGGTGTCGGTCAGTGTGTCCTGGTCAGTGTGTCCAGGTGTCGGGCAGTGTGTCCTGGTCAGTGTATCCGGGTGTCGGTCAGTGTGTCCTGGTCAGTGTGTCCTGGTCAGTGTGTCCTGGTCAGTGTGTCCGGGTGTCGGGCAGTGTGTCCAGGTCAGTGTGTCCGGGTGTCGGTCAGTGTGTCCAGGTGTCGGTCAGTGTGTCTGGGTCAGTGTGTCTGGGTCAGTGTGTCCGGGTCAGTGAGTCCCGGTGTCGGTCAGTATGTCTGGGTCAGTGTGTCCGGGTGTCGGTCAGTGTGTCTGGGTCAGTGTGTCCGGGTGTCGGTCAGTGTGTCCTGGTCAGTGTGTCCGGGTGTCGGTCAGTGTGCCCTGGTCAGTGTGTCCGGGTGTCGGGCAGTGTGTCCTGGTCAGTGTGTCCGGGTGTCGGTCAGTGTGTCCTGGTCAGTGTGTCCGGGTGTCGGTCAGTGTGTCCTGGTCAGTGTGTCCGGGTGTCGGGCAGTGTGTCCTGGTCAGTGTGTCCGGGTGTCGGTCAGTGTGTCCTGGTCAGTGTGTCCGGGTGTCGGTCAGTGTGTCCTGGTCAGTGTGTCCGGGTGTCGGTCAGTGTGTCCTGGTCAGTGTGTCCGGGTGTCGGTCAGTGTGCCCTGGTCAGTGTGTCCGGGTGTCGGTCAGTGTGTCCTTGTCAGTGTATCCGGGTGTCGGTCAGTGTGTCTGGGTCAGTGTGTCCGGGTGTCGGTCAGTGTGTCCTGGTCAGTGTGTCTGGGTGTCGGTCAGTGTGTCCTTGTCAGTGTATCCGGGTGTCGGTCAGTGTGCCCGGGTCAGTGTGTCCGGGTGTCGGGCAGTGTGTCCTGGTCAGTGTGTCCGGGTGTCGGTCAGTGTGTCCGGGTCAGTGTGTCCGGGTGTCGGTCAGTGTGCCCTGGTCAGTGTGTCCGGGTGTCGGTCAGTGTGTCCTGGTCAGTGTGTCCGGGTCAGTGTGTCCAGGTGTCGGTCAGTGTGTCCTGGTCAGTGTGTCCGGGTGTCGGTCAGTGTGTCCTGGTCAGTGTATCCGGGTGTCGGTCAGTGTGTCCTGGTCAGTGTGTCCGGGTGTCGGTCAGTGTGTCCTGGTCAGTGTGTCCGGGTGTCGGTCAGTGTGTCTGGGTCAGTGTGTCCGGGTGTCGGTCAGTGTGTCCTGGTCAGTGTGTCCGGGTGTCGGTCAGTGTGTCCTGGTCAGTGTGTCCGGGTGTCGGTCAGTGTGTCCTGGTCAGTGTGCCCGGGTGTCGGTCAGTGTGCCCTGGTCAGTGTGTCCGGGTGTCGGTCAGTGTGCCCGGGTCAGTGTGTCCGGGTGTCGGTCAGTGTGTCCTGGTCAGTGTGTCCGGGTGTCGGGCAGTGTGCCCTGGTCAGTGTGTCCGGGTGTCGGTCAGTGTGCCCGGGTCAGTGTGTCCGGGTGTCGGTCAGTGTGTCCTGGTCAGTGTGTCCGGGTGTCGGTCAGTGTGCCCTGGTCAGTGTGTCCGGGTGTCGGTCAGTGTGTCCGGGTGTCGGTCAGTGTGCCCTGGTCAGTGTGTCCGGGTGTCGGTCAGTGTGTCCGGGTGTCGGTCAGTGTGCCCTGGTCAGTGTGTCCGGGTGTCGGTCAGTGTGTCCTGGTCAGTGTGTCCGGGTGTCGGTCAGTGTGCCCTGGTCAGTGTGTCCGGGTGTCGGTCAGTGTGTCCGGGTGTCGGTCAGTGTGCCCTGGTCAGTGTGTCCGGGTGTCGGGCAGTGTGTCCGGGTGTCGGTCAGTGTGTCCGGGTGTCGGTCAGTGTGTCCTGGTCAGTGTGTCTGGGTCAGTGTGTCCGGGTGTCGGTCAGCGTGTCCTGGTCAGTGTGTCCGGGTGTCGGTCAGTGTGTCCGGGTGTCGGTCAGTGTGTCCTGGTCAGTGTGTCCGGGTGTCGGTCAGTGTGTCCTAGTCAGTGTGTCCGGGCGTCGGTCAGTGTGTCTGGGTCAGTGTGTCCGGGTGTCGGTCAGTGTGTCCTGGTCAGTGTGTCCGGGTCAGTGTGTTCGTGTGTCGGGCAGTGTGTCCTGGTCAGTGTGTCAATGTGTCCGGGTGTCGGTCAGTGTGTCCTGGTCAGTGTGTCAATGTGTCCGGGTGTCGGTCAGTGTGTCCTGCTCAGTGTGCCTGGGTCAGTGTGTCCGGGTGTCGGTCAGTGTGTCCTGGTCAGTGTGTCCGGGTGTCGGTCAGTGTGCCTGGGTCAGTGTGTCCCGGTGTCGGTCAGTGTGTCTGGGTCATTGTGTCCAGGTGTCGGTCAGTGTGCCCGGGTGTCGGTCAGTGTGTCAATGTGTCCGGGTGTCGGTCAGTGTGTCCAGGTGTCGGTCAGTGTGTCAATGTGTCCGGGTGTCGGTCAGTGTGTCCTGGTCAGTGTGCCTGGGTCAGTGTGTCCGGGTGTCGGTCAGTGTGTCCTGGTCAGTGTGTCTGGGTCAGTGTGTCCGGGTGTCGGTCAGTGCGCCCTGGTCGGTGTGTCCAGGTGTCGGTCAGTGTGCCCGGGTGTCGGTCAGTGTGTCTGGGTCAGTGTGCCCGGGTGTCGGTCAGTGTGTCCTGGTCAGTGTGTCCGGGTGTCAGTCAGTGTGTCCTGGTCAGTGTGTCCGGGTGTCGGTCAGTGTGTCCTGGTCAGTGTGTCCGGGCGTCGGTCAGTGTGTCCTGGTCAGTGTGTCCGGGTGTCGGTCAGTGTGTCCTGGTCAGTGTGTCCGGGTGTCGGTCAGTGTGTCCTGGTCAGTGTGTCCCGGTGTCGGTCAGTGTGTCCTGGTCAGTGTGTCCGGGTGTCGGTCAGTGTGTCCGGGTGTCGGTCAGTGTGCCCTGGTCAGTGTGTCCGGGTGTCGGTCAGTGTGTCCTGGTCAGTGTGTCCGGGCGTCGGTCAGTGTGTCCTGGTCAGTGTGTCCGGGTGTCGGTCAGTGTGTCCTGGTCAGTGTGTCCGGGTGTCGGTCAGTGTGTCCTGGTCAGTGTGTCCGGGTGTCGGTCAGTGCGCCCTGGTCGGTGTGTCCAGGTGTCGGTCAGTGTGCCCGGGTGTCGGTCAGTGTGTCTGGGTCAGTGTGCCCGGGTGTCGGTCAGTGTGTCCTGGTCAGTGTGCCCGGGTGTCGGTCAGTGTGTCTGGGTCAGTGTGTCCGGGTGTCGGTCAGTGTGTCTGGGTCAGTGTGTCCGGGTGTCGGTCAGTGTGTCCTGGTCAGTGTGTCCGGGTGTCGGTCAGTGTGCCCTGGTCAGTGTGTCCGGGTGTCGGTCAGTGTGTCCTGGTCAGTGTGTCCGGGTGTCGGTCAGTGTGTCTGGGTGTCGGTCAGTGTGTCTGGGTGTCGGTCAGTGTGTCTGGGTCAGTGTGTCCGGGTCAGTGTGTCTGGGTCAGTGTGTCCGGGTCAGTGTGTCTGGGTCAGTGTGTCCGGGTGTCGGTCAGTGTGCCCGGGTGTCGGTCAGTGTGTCTGGGTCAGTGTGTCCGGGTGTTGGTCAGTGTGTCCTGGTCAGTGTGCCCGGGTGTCGGTCAGTGTGTCCTGGTCAGTGAGTCCCGGTGTCGGTCAGTGTGTCTGGGTCAGTGTGTCCGGGTGTCGGTCAGTGTGCCCTGGTCAGTGTGTCTGGGTCAGTGTGTCCGGGTGTCGGTCAGTGTGCCCTGGTCAGTGTGTCTGGGTCAGTGTGTCTGGGTCAGTGTGTCTGGGTCAGTGGGTCCAGGTGTCGGTCAGTGTGTCCGGGTGTCGGTCAGTGTGTCTGGGTCAGTGGGTCCAGGTGTCGGTCAGTGTGCCCTGGTCAGTGTGTCCTGGTCAGTGAGTCCCGGTGTCGGTCAGTGTGTCTGGGTCAGTGTGTCCGGGTGTCGGTCAGTGTGCCCTGGTCAGTGTGTCTGGGTCAGTGTGTCTGGGTCAGTGGGTCCAGGTGTCGGTCAGTGTGTCCGGGTGTCGGTCAGTGTGTCTGGGTCAGTGGGTCCAGGTGTCGGTCAGTGTGTCCTGGTCAGTGTGTCCGGGTGTCGGTCAGTGTGTCTGGGTCAGTGTGTCCGGGTGTCGGTCAGTGTGTCTGGGTCAGTGTGTCCGGGTGTCGGTCAGTGTGTCTGGGTCAGTGTGTCTGGGTCAGTGTGTCTGGGTCAGTGGGTCCAGGTGTCGGTCAGTGTGTCCGGGTGTCGGTCAGTGTGTTCTGGTCAGTGTGCCCGGGTGTCGGTCAGTGTGTCTGGGTCAGTGTGTCCGGGTGTCGGTCAGTGTGTCCTGGTCAGTGTGCCCTGGTCAGTGAGTCCCGGTGTCGGTCAGTGTGTCTGGGTCAGTGTGTCCGGGTGTCGGTCAGTGTGTCCGGGTGTCGGTCAGTGTGCCCTGGTCAGTGAGTCCCGGTGTCGGTCAGTGTGTCTGGGTCAGTGTGTCCGGGTGTCGGTCAGTGTGTCCGGGTGTCGGTCAGTGTGTCCTGGTCAGTGTGTCCGGGTGTCGGTCAGTGTGTCCTGGTCAGTGTGTCCGGGTGTCGGTCAGTGTGTCTGGGTCAGTGTGTCCGGGTGTCGGTCAGTGTGTCTGGGTCAGTGTGTCCGGGTGTCGGTCAGTGTGCCCTGGTCAGTGAGTCCCGGTGTCGGTCAGTGTGTCTGGGTCAGTGTGTCCGGGTGTCGGTCAGTGTGTCCGGGTCAGTGTGTCCGGGTGTCGGTCAGTGTGCCCTGGTCAGTGTGTCCAGGTGTCGGTCAGTGTGTCTGGGTCAGTGTGTCCGGGTGTCGGTCAGTGTGTCCTGGTCAGTGTGTCCAGGTGTCGGTCAGTGTGTCTGGGTCAGTGTGTCCAGGTCAGTGTGTCTGGGTCAGTGTGTCCGGGTGTCGGTCAGTGTGTCCTGGTCAGTGTGCCCGGGTGTCGGTCAGTGTGCCTGGGTCAGTGTGTCAATGTGCCCGGGTGTCGGTCAGTGTGTCCTGGTCAGTGTGTCTGGGTCAGTGTGTCCGGGTGTCGGTCAGTGTGTCCTGGTCAGTGTGTCTGGGTCAGTGTGTCCGGGTGTCGGTCAGTGTGTCTGGGTCAGTGTGTCCAGGTGTCGGTCAGTGTGCCCTGGTCAGTGTGTCCAGGTGTCGGTCAGTGTGTCTGGGTCAGTGTGTCTGGGTCAGTGTGTCCGGGTGTCGGTCAGTGTGTCCTGGTCAGTGTGTCTGGGTCAGTGTGTCTGGGTCAGTGTGTCCGGGTGTCGGTCAGTGTGTCCTGGTCAGTGTGTCTGGGTCAGTGTGTCCGGGTGTCAGTCAGTGTGTCCTGGTCAGTGTGTCCAGGTGTCGGTCAGTGTGTCTGGGTCAGTGTGTCCAGGTGTCAGTCAGTGTGTCTGGGTCAGTGTGTCCGGGTGTCAGTCAGTGTGTCCTGGTCAGTGTGTCCAGGTGTCGGTCAGTGTGTCTGGGTCAGTGTGTCCTGGTCAGTGTGTCCAGGTGTCAGTCAGTGTGTCTGGGTCAGTGTGTCCGGGTGTCGGTCAGTGTGTCCTGGTCAGTGTGTCTGGGTCAGTGTGTCCGGGTGTCGGTCAGTGTGCCCTGGTCAGTGTGTCCAGGTGTCGGTCAGTGTGTCCTGGTCAGTGTGTCTGGGTCAGTGTGCCCGGGTGTCGGTCAGTGTGTCCTGGTCAGTGTGTCCGGGTTTCGGTCAGTGTGTCCTGGTCAGTGTGTCCGGGTGTCGGCCAGTGTGTCCTGGTCAGTGTGTCCCGGTGTCGGTCAGTGTGCCCTGGTCAATGTGTCCGGGTGTCGGTCAGTGTGCCCTGGTCAGTGTGTCCCGGTGTCGGTCAGTGTGTCCTGGTCAATGTGTCCGGGTGTCGGTCAGTGTGTCCTGGTCAGTGTGTCTGGGTCAGTGTGTCCGGGTGTCGGTCAGTGTGTCCTGGTCAGTGCGTCCGGGTGTCGGTCAGTGTGTCCTGGTCAGTGTGTCCGGGTGTCGGTCAGTGTGTCCTGGTCAGTGTGTCCGGGTGTCGGTCAGTGTGTCTGGGTCAGTGTGTCCGGGTGTCGGTCAGTGTGTCTGGGTCAGTGTGCCCGGGTGTCGGTCAGTGTGCCCTGGTCAGTGTGTCCAGGTGTCGGTCAGTGTGTCTGGGTCAGTGTGCCCGGGTCAGTGTGTCCTGGTCAGTGTGCCCGGGTGTCGGTCAGTGTGTCTGGGTCAGTGTGTCCGGGTGTCGGTCAGTGTGTCTGGGTCAGTGTGTCCGGGTGTCGGTCAGTGTGCCCTGGTCAGTGTGTCCAGGTGTCGGTCAGTGTGTCTGGGTCAGTGTGTCTGGGTCAGTGTGTCCGGGTGTCGGTCAGTGTGTCCTGGTCAGTGTGTCTGGGTCAGTGTGTCTGGGTCAGTGTGTCCGGGTGTCGGTCAGTGTGTCCTGGTCAGTGTGTCTGGGTCAGTGTGTCCGGGTGTCAGTCAGTGTGTCCTGGTCAGTGTGTCCAGGTGTCGGTCAGTGTGTCTGGGTCAGTGTGTCCTGGTCAGTGTGTCCAGGTGTCAGTCAGTGTGTCTGGGTCAGTGTGTCCGGGTGTCGGTCAGTGTGTCCTGGTCAGTGTGTCTGGGTCAGTGTGTCCGGGTGTCGGTCAGTGTGCCCTGGTCAGTGTGTCCAGGTGTCGGTCAGTGTGTCCTGGTCAGTGTGTCTGGGTCAGTGTGCCCGGGTGTCGGTCAGTGTGTCCTGGTCAGTGTGTCCGGGTTTCGGTCAGTGTGTCCTGGTCAGTGTGTCCGGGTGTCGGCCAGTGTGTCCTGGTCAGTGTGTCCGGGTGTCGGTCAGTGTGTCCGGGTGTCGGTCAGTGTGCCCTGGTCAGTGTGTCCCGGTGTCGGTCAGTGTGCCCTGGTCAATGTGTCCGGGTGTCGGTCAGTGTGCCCTGGTCAGTGTGTCCCGGTGTCGGTCAGTGTGTCCTGGTCAATGTGTCCGGGTGTCGGTCAGTGTGTCCTGGTCAGTGTGTCTGGGTCAGTGTGTCCGGGTGTCGGTCAGTGTGTCCTGGTCAGTGCGTCCGGGTGTCGGTCAGTGTGTCCTGGTCAGTGTGTCCGGGTGTCGGTCAGTGTGTCCTGGTCAGTGTGTCCGGGTGTCGGTCAGTGTGTCTGGGTCAGTGTGTCCGGGTGTCGGTCAGTGTGTCTGGGTCAGTGTGCCCGGGTGTCGGTCAGTGTGCCCTGGTCAGTGTGTCCAGGTGTCGGTCAGTGTGTCTGGGTCAGTGTGCCCGGGTGTCGGTCAGTGTGTCCTGGTCAGTGTGTCCGGGTGTCGGTCAGTGTGTCTGGGTCAGTGTGCCCGGGTGTCGGTCAGTGTGTCCTGGTCAGTGTGTCCGGGTGTCAGTCAGTGTGTCCTGGTCAGTGTGTCCGGGTGTCGGTCAGTGTGTCCTGGTCAGTGTGTCCGGGTGTCGGTCAGTGTGTCCTGGTCAGTGTGTCCGGGCGTCGGTCAGTGTGTCCTGGTCAGTGTGTCCGGGTGTCGGTCAGTGTGTCCTGGTCAGTGTGTCCGGGTGTCGGTCAGTGTGTCCTGGTCAGTGTGTCCGGGTGTCGGTCAGTGTGTCCTGGTCAGTGTGTCCGGGCGTCGGTCAGTGTGTCCTGGTCAGTGTGTCCGGGTGTCGGTCAGTGTGTCCTGGTCAGTGTGTCCGGGTGTCGGTCAGTGTGTCCTGGTCAGTGTGTCCGGGTGTCGGTCAGTGTGTCCTGGTCAGTGTGTCCGGGTATCGGTCAGTGTGTCCTGGTCAGTGTGTCCGGGTGTCGGTCAGTGTGTCCTGGTCAGTGTGTCCGGGTGTCGGTCAGTGTGTCCTGGTCAGTGTGTCCGGGTGTCGATCAGTGTGTCCTGGTCAGTGTGTCCGGGTGTCGGTCAGTGTGTCCTGGTCAGTGTGTCCGGGTGTCGGTCAGTGTGTCCTGGTCAGTGTGTCCGGGTGTCGGTCAGTGTGTCCTGGTCAGTGTGTCCGGGTGTCGGTCAGTGTGTCCTGGTCAGTGTGTCCGGGTGTCGGTCAGTGTGTCCTGGTCAGTGTGTCCGGGTGTCGGTCAGTGTGTCCTGGTCAGTGTGTCCGGGTGTCGGTCAGTGTGTCCTGGTCAGAGCCTTTGCCGTCTCGTCCACTCAGTCAGGTGCCCACATGGTGTTGTGATTGAGGTTTCTGGTTGTGAGTGTGTCCAGTTTAGCTTGCAGTTGGGTTGTCGTGTTTCGGACGGTCTCGGGACAGTCTGGACGGTCCATTCTCACAGCTGTCTCCTCTCCTGCAGAATCTCACTGACGTTTATCAGCAGCTGGGATCGAAGGACTTTGAGGCCGTTCCATTCACCATCTTACTGCAACATCCCTTCGTCAAGGAGCTGGTCAAGAGCACACTCAAATTCACCCTGCCTGTAAGGAGAACACTCACTCATTCTGTCCCTCTCCGTCTGTCCCTCTCCCTCTGTCCCTCTCCCTCTGTCCCTCTCCCTCTGTCCCTCTCCCTCTGTCCCTCTCCCTCTGTCCATTACAAGAGAGGAAGTGTTAGGTTTTTTAGGGAACATTAAAACTGACAAAGCCCCAGGGCCTGATGGCATCTATCCTCGACTGCTCAGGGAGACGAGAGATGAAATTGCTGGGCCTCTGACGGAAATCTTTGTCGCTTCTTTGGACACGGGTGAGGTCCCTGAGGATTGGAGGATAGCGAATGTGGTCCCGTTGTTTAAGAAGGGTAGCAGGGATAACCCAGGAAATTATAGGCCGGCGAGCTTGACGTCCGTGGTAGGGAAGTTGTTGGAGAGGATTCTTAGAGACAGGATGTATGTGCATTTAGAACGGAACAATCTCATCAGTGACAGACAGCATGGTTTTGTAAGAGGGAGGTCGTGCCTTACAAATTTGGTGGAGTTTTTTGAGGAAGTGACAAAAACGGTCGATGAAGGAAGGGCCGTGGATGTCGTCTATATGGATTTCAGTAAGGCATTTGACAAAGTCCCACATGGCAGGTTGGTTAAGAAGGTTAAGGCTCATGGGATACAAGGAGAAGTGGCTCGATGGGTGGAGAACTGGCTTGGCCATAGGAGACAGAGGGTAGTGGTCGAAGGGTCTTTTTCCGGCTGGAGGTCTGTGACCAGTGGTGTTCCGCAGGGCTCTGTACTGGGACCTCTGCTATTTGTGATATATATAAATGATTTGGAAGAAGGTGTAACTGGTGTAATCAGCAAGTTTGCGGATGACACAAAGATGGCTGGACTTGCGGATAGCGAAGAGCATTGTCGGGCAATACAGCAGGATATAGATAGGCTGGAAAATTGGGCGGAGAGGTGGCAGATGGAGTTTAATCCGGATAAATGCGAAGTGATGCATTTTGGAAGAAATAATGTAGGGAGGAGTTATACAATAAATGGCAGAGTCATCAGGAGTATAGAAACACAGAGGGACCTAGGTGTGCAAGTCCACAAATCCTTGAAGGTGGCAACACAGGTAGAGAAGGTGGTGAAGAAGGCATATGGTATGCTTGCCTTTATAGGACGGGGTATAGAGTATAAAAGCTGGAGTCTGATGATGCAGCTGTATAGAACGCTGGTTAGGCCACATTTGGAGTACTGCGTCCAGTTCTGGTCGCCACACTACCAGAAGGACGTGGAGGCATTGGAGAGAGTGCAGAGAAGGTTTACCAGGATGTTGCCTGGTATGGAGGGTCTTAGCTATGAGGAGAGATTGAGTAGACTGGGGTTGTTCTCCTTGGAAAGACGGAGAATGAGGGGAGATCTAATAGAGGTGTACAAGATTATGAAGGGTATAGATAGGGTGAACAGTGGGAAGCTTTTTCCCAGGTCGGAGGTGACGATCACGAGGGGTCATGGGCTCAAGCTGAGAGGGGCGAAGTATAACTCAGACATCAGAGGGACGTTTTTTACACAGAGGGTGGTGGGGGCCTGGAATGCGCTGCCAAGTAGGGTGGTGGAGGCAGGCACGCTGACATCGTTTAAGACTTACCTGGATAGTCACATGAGCAGCCTGGGAATGGAGGGATACAAACGATTGGTCTAGTAGGACCAAGGAGCGGCACAGGCTTGGAGGGCCGAAGGGCCTGTTTCCTGTGCTGTACTGTTCTTTGTTCGTTGTCCCTCTCCCTCTGTTCCTCTCCCTGTGTCCCTTTCCCTCTGTCCCTCTCCCTCTGTCCCTCTCCCTCTGTCCCTCTCACTCTATCTCCATCGCTCTCTCCCTCTGTCCCTCTCCCTCTGTCCCTCTCCCTCTGTCCCTCTCCCTCTGTCCCTCTCCCTCTCTCTCTGTCCCTCTCTCTCTGTCCCTCTCCCTCTGTCCCTCTCCCTCTGTCCCTCTCTGTCCCTCTCCCTCTGTCCCTCTCCCTCTGTCCCTCTCCCTCTGTCCCTCTCCCTCCGTCTCTGTCCCGCTCCCTCTGTCCCTCTCATTCTGTCCCTCTCCCTCTGTTCCTCTCCCTCTCCCTCTGTCCCTCTCCCTCCCTCCCTCTGTCCCACTGGCTCCCTCCCTCTGGCTCATTCCCTCTCGCTCCCTCCCTCTATCCCTCCTTCTTGCTCTGTCCCTCTGTCCCTCCTTCTCGTTCTCTCCCTCTGTCCCTTCTTTACGCTCCCTCTCCCTGTCCCTCCCTCTCCCTCCCACTGTCCCTCTCACTCCTTCTCCCTCCCTCCCTCTGAGGGAGAGGTTCTGTCCCTGTCCCTCCCTCTGTCTTTACTGTGTAAAGTTAAAGCACATGGATTGCAGGCAATGCCTTGAGACGGATAGAAAGCTGGTTAGCAGATAGGAAGCAAAGAGTTGGAGTAAATAAGTCTTTTCTGATTGGCAGTCTGTGACCAGTGGGGTTTCGCAGGGATCTGTGCCAAGACCCCAACTGTTCACATTATATATTAATGATTTGGAAGAGGGAACTCAATGTATTATCTCCAAATTTGCAGATGATACAAAGTTGGGTGGGAGGGTGAGCTGTGAGGAGGATGCAGAGATGCTTCAGTGTGATTTGGACAGGCTGAGTGTGTGGGTATCTGCATGGCAGATGCAGTATAATGTGGATAAATGTGAGGTTATCCACTTTGGGAGCAATAATAGGAAGACAGATTATTATTTGAATGGGTGTAAATTGAGAGAGGCGGATACTCAGCGAGACCTTGGTGTCCTCGTGCATCAGTCGCTGAAAGTAAGCGCTCAGGTACAGCAGGCAGTAAAGAAGGCAAATGGTATGTTGGCCTTTATCACGAGAAGATTTCAGTATGGGAATAGGGATGTTTTGCTGCAATTGTATAGGGTGTTGGTGAGGCCACATCTGGAATATTGTGGGCAGTTTTGGTGTCCTTATCTGAGGAAGGATGCCCTTGCTATAGAGGGAGTGCAGCGAAGGTTTACCAGGCTGATTCCTGGGATGGCAGCTCTGTCATATGAGGAGAGACTAAGTCGGTTAGGATTATATTCGAGTCATAGAGGTTTACAGCATGAGAACAGGCCCTTCGGCCCACCTTGTCCATGCCACCCTATTTTTTAAACCCCTGAGCTGGTCCCAATTGCCCGCATTTGGCCCATATCCCTCTATACACATCTTACCCATGTAACTGTCTAAATGCTTTTCAAAAGACAAAATTGTACCCGCCTCTACTACTACCTCTGGCAGCTTGTTCCAGACACTCACCACCCTCTGTGTGAAAAAATTGCCCCTCTGGACCCTTTTGTATCTCTCCCCTCTCACCTTAAACCTATGCCCTCTAGTTTTAGACTCCCCTACCTTTGGGAAAAGATATTGACTATCGAGCTGATCTGTACCGTTTGTACTGTAGCGTTTGATAAGGTCCCCCATGGTCGGCTTATGATGAAAGTAAGGAGGTGTGGGATAGAGGGAAAGTTGGCCGATTGGATAGGTAACTGGCTGTCTGATCGAAGACAGAGGGTGGTGGTGGATGGAAAATTTTCGGACTGGAGGCAGGTTGCTAGCGGAGTGCCGCAGGGATCGGTGCTTGGTCCTCTGCTCTTTGTGATTTTTATTAATGACTTAGAGGAGGGGGCTGAAGGGTGGATCAGTAAATTTGCTGATGACACCAAGATTGGTGGCGTCGTGGATGAGGTGGAGGGGTGTTGTAGGCTGCAAAGAGACATAGATAGGATGCAAAGCTGGGCTGAAAAATGGCAAATGGAGTTTAACCCTGATAAATGTGAGGTGATTCATTTTGGTAGGACTAATTTAAATGTGGATTACAGGGTCAAAGGTAGGGTTCTGAAGACTGTGGAGGAACAGAGAGATCTTGGGGTCCATATCCACAGATCTCTAAAGGTTGCCACTCAAGTGGATAGAGCTGTGAAGAAGGCATATAGTGTGTTAGCTTTTATTAACAGGGGGTTGGAGTTTAAGAGCCGTGGGGTTATGCTGCAACTGTACAGGACCTTGGTGAGACCGCATTTGGAATATTACGTGCAGTTCTGGTCACCTCACTATAAGAAGGATGTGGAAGCGCTGGAAAGAGTGCAGAGGAGATTTACCAGGATGCTGCCTGGTTTGGAGTGTCGGTCTTATGAGGAAAGGTTGAGGGAGCTGGGGCTGTTCTCTCTGGAGCGGAGGAGATTGAGGGGAGACTTAATAGAGGTTTATAAAATGATGAAGGGGATAGATCGAGTGAACGTTCAAAGACAATTTCCTCGGGTGGATGGAGCTATTACGAGGGGGCATAACTATAGGGTTCATGGTGGGAGATATAGAAAGGATATCAGAGGTAGGTTCTTCACGCAGAGAGTGGTTGGGGTGTGGAATGGACTGCCTGCAGTGATAGTGGAGTCAGACACTTTAGGAACATTTAAGCGGTTATTGGATAGGCACATGGAGCACACCAGGATGGTAGGGAGTGGGATAGCTTGATCTTGGTTTCAGATGAAGGTCGGCACAACATCGTGGGCCGAAGGGCCTGTTCTGTGCTGTACTGTTCTATGTTCTATGTTCTATGTTCTACCCCTCATTATTTTATAGACCTCTATAAGATCACCCCTCAGCCTTCTACGCTCCAGAGAAAAAAGTCCCAGTCAAGTCAGCCTCTCCTTATAACTCAAACCATCAAGTGCCAGTAAATCCTTTCTGCACTCTTTCTAGTTTAATAATATCCTTTCTATAATAGGATGACCAGAATTGCACACAGTATACCAAGTGTGACCTTACCAATGTCTTGTACAACTTCAACACAACGTCCCAACTCCTGTATTCAGTGTTCTGACCAATTAAACCAAGCATGCGAATGCCTTCTTCACCACTCTGTCCACCTGTGACTCCACTTTCAAAGAGCTATGAACCTGTACCCCGAGATATCTTTGTTCTGTAACTCCCAATACCCCAGAACAAAGAACAAAGAACAAAGAAAATTACAGCACAGGAACAGGCCCTTCGGCCCTCCAAGCCTGCACCGACCATGCTGCCTGACTTAACTAAAACCCCGTACCCTTCCGGGGACCGTATCCCTCTATTCCCATCCTATTCATGTATTTGTCAAGACGCCCCTTAAAAGTCACGACCGTATCCGCTTCCACTACCTCCCCTGGCAAAGAGTTCCAGGCACCCACTACTCTCTGTGTAAAAAATCTGCCTTGTACATCTCCTTCAAACCTTGCCCCTCGCACCTTAAACCTATGCCCCCTAGTAATTGATTCTTGCACCCTGGGAAAAAACGTCTGACTATCCACTCTGTCCATGTCTCTCATAATCTTGTAGACTTCTATCAGGTCGCCCCTCAACCTCCGTCACTCCAGTGAGAACAAACCAAGTTTCTACAACCTCTCCTCATAGCTAATGCCTTCCATACCAGGCAACATCCTGGTAAATCTTTTCTGTACCCTCTCCAAAGCCTCCACATCCTTCTGGTAGTGTGGCGACCAGAATTGAACACGATATTCCAAGTGCGGCCTAACTAAGGTTCGATAAAGCTGCAACATGACTTGCCAATTTTTAAACTCAATGCCCTAGCCGATGAAGGTAAGCATGCCGTATGCCTTCTTGACTACCTTCTCCACCTGCATTGCCACTTTCAATGACCTGTGTACCTGTACACCCAGATCCCTCTGCCTATCAATACTCTAAAGGGTTCTGCCATTTACTGTATACTTCCTATCTGTATTAGACCTTCCAAAATGCATTATCTCACATTTGTCTAAAATGCGTTACCTCACATTTGCCCTCCCATTAACTGAGTAAGTCCTGCCCTGGTTCAATCGACCAAAATACATCACCTCGCATTTATCTAAATTAAACTCCATCTGCCATTCATCAGCCCACTGGCCCAATTGATCAAGATCCGAGTTGCAATCCGAGATAACCTTCTTCACTGTCCACTATGCCACCAATCTTCGTGTCATCTGCAAACTTACTAACCATGCCTCCTATATTCTCATCCAAATCATTAATATAAATGACAAATAACAGTGGGCCCAGCACTGATCCCTGAGGCACACCGCTGGTCACAGGCCTCCAGTTTGAAAAACAACCCTCCACAACCACCCTCTGGCTTCTGTCATCACTGAGTCTGTCCCTGTGGCTCGGGAGGGTAAGGGGGAGAGCAGGAGGGCAATAGTTATTGGGGACTCGTTAGCTAGAGGGATAGATAGGAGGTTCTGTGGCAGCAAAAGAGACTCACGGATGGTATGTTGCCTACCGGATGCCAGGGTCCGTGACATCTCGGACCGTGTTTTCCAGATTATTAAGGGGGAGGGGAAACAGTCACAAGTCGTGGTACACATTGATACCAACGACATAGGTAAGAGAAGGGACGGGGATTTAAAACAGGAATTTAGGGAGCTGGGCTGGAAGCTGAGAGCCAAGGCAAAACATGTGGTCATCTCTGGTACGTTGCTGGTGCCACGTGATAGCGAGTTGAGGAACAGGGAGAGAGTGCAGTTAAACATGTGGTTGCAGGGATGGTGTAGGAGGGAGGGTTTCAGATACGTGGATAATTGGAACACATTCTGGGGAAGGTGGGACCTGTACAAACAGGATGGGGTGCACCTGAACCAGAGGGGCACCAATATCCTGGGAGGGAAATTTGCTACGGCTCTTCAGGGGGTTTAAACTAATTTGTCAGGGGGGGTGTGGGAAAAGGAGTTGTAGTCCGGAGGTCAGTGTAGAGGGTAATGAGGTATTGGGGAAGGTATCAAGGTCAAGGGTGGGTACCAGTAGACAGGAAGGTGGGTTGAAGTGTGTCTACTTCAATGCAAGGAGCATCCGGAACAAGGTAGACGATGATGATGGGGCGTGGATTGGTACATGGGACTACGATGTTGTGGCCATTACGGAGACATGGGTAGAACAAGGACAGGAATAGTTGTTGGACGTTCCGGGGTATAGATGTTTCAGTAAGTGTAGGGAAGCTGGTAAAAGAGATGGAGGAGTAGCATTGTTAATCAAGGATAGTTTAACGGCTGCGGAAAGGCACTTCGAGGGGGATCTGCACACTGAGGTAATATGGGCTGAAGTTAGAAATAGGAAAGGAGCGGTCACGTTGTTAGGAGTTTACTATAGGCCCCCAAATAGTAATAGAGATGTGGAGGAAGAAATTGCTAAGCAGATTGTGGATATGTGTGGGGGTCACAGGGTAGTTGTCATGGGGGACTATAACTTTCCAAATATTGATTGGAACCTTTGTAGGTCGAATAGTTCAGATGGGGCAGTTTTTGTGCAGTGTGTGCAGGAGGGTTTCCTGACACAATATGTGGATAGGCCGACAAGAGATGAGGCCACATTGGATTTGGTAATGGGAAATGAACCGGGCCAAGTGTTAGATTTGGTTGTGGGAGAGCACTTTGGAGATAGTGACCACAATTCGGTGTCTTTTGTTATTGCAATGGAGAGGGATAGGGCCGGACGGCAGGGCAAGGTTTACAATTGGGGGAGAGGTAATTATGATGCGATTAGGCAAGAATTAGGGGGCATAAGTTGGGAACAGAAACTGTCAGGGAAAGGCACTAATGAAAAGTGGAACTTTTTCAAGGAACAAATACTGTGTGTCCTTGAGAGGTATGTTCCTGTCAGGCAGAGAGGAAATGGCCGAGTGAGGGAACCAGAGTTCACAAAAGAGGTGGAATGTCTTGTAAAAAGGAAGAGGGAAGCTTATGTAGGGATGAGGAAACAAGGTTCAGATGGCTCGATTGAGGGTTACAAGTTAATTATTTAATTAATTCAAGAGACCTATAAGATAATGAAGGGGCTGGATAGGGTAGAGGTGGAGAGATTCTTTCCACTCAGAAAGGAAACTAGAACTAGAGGGCACAGCCTCAAAATAAAGGGGGGTCAGTTTAGGACAGAGTTGAGGAGGAACTTCTTCTCTCAGAGGGTGGTGAATCTCTGGAATTCTCTGCCCACTGAAGTGGTGGAGGCTACCTCGCTGAATATGTTTAAATCACGGATAGATGGATTCCTGAGCGGTAAGGGAATTAAGGGTTATGGTGATCGGGCGGGTAAGTGGAACTGATCCACTTCAGATCAGCCATGATCTTATTGAATGGCGGGGCAGGCTCGAGGGGCTAGATGGCCTACTCCTGCTCCTATTTCTTACGTTCTTAAGTTAGCAAGGAATGAGCTGAAAAAGGGGCTTAGGAGAGCTAGGAGGCGGCATGAGAAGTCCTTGCGGGTCGGATCAAGGAAAACCCCAAGGCTTTTTACTCTTATGTGAGGAATAAAAGAATGACCACGGTGAGGTTAGGGCCGGTCAAGGACAGTAGCGGGAACTTGTGTATGGAGTCAGTAGAGATAGGAGAAGTGATGAGTGAATATTTTCTTCAGTGTTCACCAAGGAGAGGGGCCATGTTTTTGAGGAAGAGAAGGTGTTACAGGCTAATAGGTTGGAGGAAGTAGATGTTCGGAGGGAGGATGTACTAGCAGTTTTGAATAAACTGAAGGTCGATAAGTCCCCTGGGCCTGATGAAATATATCCTAGGATTCTTTGGGAGGCAAGGGATGAGATTGCAGAGCCTTTGGCTTTGATCTTTGGGTCCTCACTGTCCACGGGGATGGTGCCAGAGGACTGGAGAGTGGCGAATGTTGTTCCTCTGCTTAAGAAGGGGAATAGAAATGACCCTGGTAATTATAGACTGGTTAGTCTTACTTCGGTGGTTGGTAAGTTAATGGAAAAGGTCCTTAGGGATGGGATTTACGACCATTTAGAAAGATGCGGATTAATCCAGGATAGTCAGCACGGATTCGTGAAGGGCACGTCGTGCCTCACAAATTTGATTGAATTTTTTGAGGAGGTAACTAAGTGTGTTGATGAAGGTAGGGCAGTTGATGTCATATACATGGATTTTAGTAAGGCGTTTGATGAGGTCCCCCAAGGTCGGCTTATGATAAAAGTAAGGAGGTGTGGGATAGGGGGAAATTTGGCCGATTGGATAGGTAATTGGCTATCTGATCGAAGACAGAGGGTGGTGGATGGAAAACTTTCGGACTGGAGGCAGGTTGCTAGCGGAGTGCCACAGGGATCAGTGCTTGGTCCTCTGCTCTTTGTGATTTTTATTAATGACTTAGAGGAGGGGGCTGAAGGGTGGATCAGTAAATTTGCTGATGACACCAAGATTGGTGGAGTAGTGGATGAGGTGGAGGGCTGTTGTAGACTGCAAAGAGACATAGATAGGATGCAAAGCTGGGCTGAAAAATGGCAGATGGAGTTTAACCCTGATAAATGTGAGGTGATTCATTTTGGTAGGACTAATTTAAATGTGGATTACAGGGTCAAAGGTAGGGTTCTGAAGACTGTGGAGGAACAGAGAGATCTTGGGGTCCATATCCACAGATCTCTAAAGGTTGCCACTCAAGTGGATAGAGCTGTGAAGAAGGCCTATAGTGTGTTAGCTTTTATTAACAGGGGGTTGGAGTTTAAGAGCTGTGGGGTTATGCTGCAACTGTACAGGACCTTGGTGAGACCACATTTGGAATATTGTGTGCAGTTCTGGTCACCTCACTATAAGAAGGATGTGGAAGCGCTGGAAAGAGTGCAGAGGAGATTTACCAGGATGCTGCCTGGTTTGGAGGGTAGGTCTTATGAGGAAAGGTTGAGGGAGCTCGGGCTGTTCTCTCTGGAGTGGAGGAGGTTGAGGGGAGACTTAATAGACGTTTACGGGACTCTACGGTGAGGGGGTCAGATAGGCGTTTTTGCGGACACAGACGGGACTCTCGGATGGTGGTTTGTCTCCCTGGTGCAGGGGTCCGGGATGTCTCTGGTCGAGTCCCAGAAATCCTGAAGGGGGAGGGAGAGGAGCCGAAGGTCGTGATGCATATAGGTACTGCTGACATAGGTAGGAAGAGGGAAGGGGTCATGAAAAGAGAATATAGGGAGTTAGGTAGACAGCTGAGAAAGAGGAATGCAAAGGTAGTAATCTCGGGATTGCTGCCTGTGCCGCGGGAGAGTGAGAACAGGAATCGGTGGAGAATGAATGCGTGGCTGAGGGACTGGAGCAAGGGACAAGGATTTGGGTACTTGGATCATTGGGACCTCTTTAGGGGCAGGTGTGACCTGTTTAAAAAAGACGGGTGGCACTTGAATCCCAGGGGGACCAATATCCTGGCGGGAAGGTTGGCTAAGGCTACTGGAGAGACTTTAAACTAGAAAGGTTGGGGGGAGGGAATCGAAATGAGGGGACTGAGAGCGAGGAGGTTAGCTCGTAAATAGATAAGGAATGTAAACAGGGTAAGAGGGAGGTTAGACGAGTGATGGAGAAGGGAAGTGCTCAGGCTGAAGGTCTGAGATGTGTCTATTTTAATGCCAGGAGTGTAGTGAATAAAGTGGATGAGCTTAGAGCGTGGATTGCTGCTTCGAATTGTGATGTGGTGGCCATTACGGAGACTTGGATGTCTCAGGGACAGGACTGGGTGCTTCAGGTGCCGGGTTTTAGATGTTTCAGGAAGGACAGGGAGGGAGGCAAGAGAGGGGGGGGAGTGGCACTGTTGATCAGGGATAGTGTCACGGCTGTAGAGAAGGTGGACGCCGTGGAGGGATTGACTACGGAGTCTCTGTGGGTGGAGGTTAGGAACAGGAAGGGGTCGGTAACATTGCTGGGTGTTTTCTATAGGCCGCCCAATAGTAACAGAGATGTTGAGGAGCAGATGGGGAAACAGATCCTGGAGAGATGTAGGAATAACAGAGTTGTCATGATGGGAGATTTTAATTTCCCAAACATAGATTGGAATATCCCTAGGGCTAGGGGTTTGGATGGAGAGGAGTTTGTTAGGTGTGTCCAGGAGAGTTTCCTGACACAGTATGTGGATAAGCCTACTAGAGGAGAGGCTGTACTTGATCTGGTGCTGGCTAATGAACCTGGACAGGTGGAGGATCTCTCGGTGGGTGAGCATCTTGGGGATAGCGATCATAATTCTATCTCCTTCACGATAGCATTGGAAAGAGATAGGATCAGGCAGGCTAGGAAAGTGTTTCTCTGGAGTAAAGGGAAATACAGTGTCATCAGGGAGGAAATTAGACGGGTAAATTGGAAGGAGGCATTCTTGGGGAAAAGTACCGAAGGAAAGTGGAGGATTTTCAAGGAATGTTTGTCTGGAGCTCTGCATGACAACGTTCCGATGAGACAGGGGGGTGTTGGTAGGGTACGGGAACCGTGGTGCACGAAGGTTGTGATGAACCTGGTGAATAAGAAAAGAGAGGCGTACAGAAGGTTCAGAGAGCTAGGAGGTGTTAAGGATTTAGAGGAGTATACGGGATGTAGGAAGGAGCTTAAGAAGGAAATTAGGAGAGCGAGAAGGGGTCATGAGAAGGCCTTGGCGGGTAAGATTAAGGAGAATCCCAAGGCTTTCTACAAATATGTCAAGAGTAAAAGGATGAGATGTGAAGGCATAGGACCCTTAAAAGGTGAAGGGAGAAAAGTTTGTGCGGAACCGTTAGAAATGGCGGAGCTGCTTAATGAATACTTTACCTCGGTATTCACGGTGGAAAGGGATCTGGGTGGTTGTACTGCTGGTTTGCGGTGGACAGAAAGGATCGAGCATGTGGACATAAAGAAAAAGGATGTGTTGGAACTATTGAATGGCATCAAGGTTGGTAAGTCGCCGGGACCGGATGGGATGTACCCCAGGTTACTGTGGGAGGCGAGGGAGGAGATTGCGGAGCCTTTGGCGATGATCTTTGCATCGTCGATGGAGACGGGAGAGGTTCCGGAGGATTGGAGGATTGCAGATGTGGTCCCTATATTCAAGAAAGGGAACAGGGACAGCCCGGGAAATTACCGACCGGTGAGTCTAACCTCAGTGGTTGGTAAGTTGATGGAGAGGATCCTGAGAGACAGGATTTATGATCATCTAGAGAAGTTTAGTATGATCAAAAGTAGTCAGCACGGCTTTGTCAAGGGCAGGTCGTGCCTTATGAGCCTGGTTGAGTTCTTTGAAAATGTGACCAAACACATTGACGAAGGAAGAGCGGTGGATGTGGTCTATATGGACTTCAGCAAGGCGTTCGATAAGGTCCCCCATGCAAGACTTCTTGAGAAAGTGAGGGCATGGGATCCAAGGGGCTGTTGCCTTGTGGATCCAGAACTGGCTTGCCTGCAGAAGGCAGAGAGTGGCTGTGGAGGGGTCTTTCTCTGCATGGAGGTCAGTGACCAGTGGAGTGCCCCAGGGATCTGTTCTGGGACCCTTGCTGTTTGTCATTTTCATAAATGACCTGGATGAGGAAGTGGAGGGATGGGTTGGTAAGTTTGCTGACGACACCAAGGTAGGTGGTGTTGTGGATAGTTTGGAGGGATGTCAGAAGTTGCAGCGAGACATAGATAGAATGCAAGACTGGGCGGAGAAGTGGCAGATGGACTTCAACCCGGATAAGTGTGTGGTGATCCATTTTGGCAGATCCAATGGGATGAAGCAGCAGTATAATATGAAGGGTACCATTCTTAGCAGTGTAGAGGATCAGAAGGACCTTGGGGTCCGGGTCCACAGGACTCTTAAATCGGCCTCGCAGGTGGAGGATGTGGTCAAGAAGGCGTACGGCGTACTGGCCTTCATTAATCGAGGGATTGAGTTTAGGAGTCGGGAGATAATGCTGCAGCTTTATAGGACCCTGGTTAGACCCCACTTGGAGTACTGCGCGCAGTTCTGGTCACCTCATTACAGGAAAGATGTTGAAGCCATTGAAAGGGTGCAGAGGAGATTTACAAGGATGTTGCCTGGATTGGGGGGCATGCCTTATGAGGATAGGTTGAGGGAGCTTGGTCTCTTCTCCCTGGAGAGACGAAGGATGAGAGGTGACCTGATAGAGGTTTACAAGATGTTGAGAGGTCTGGATAGGGTAGACTCTCAGAGGCTATTTCCAAGGGCTGAAATGGTTGCTACGAGAGGACACAGGTTTAAGGTGCTGGGGGGTAGGTACAGAGGAGATGTCAGGGGTAAGTTTTTCACTCAGAGGGTGGTGGGTGAGTGGAATCGGCTGACGTCGGTGGTGGTGGAGGCAAACTCGTTGGGGTCTTTTAAGAGACTTCTGGATGAGTACATGGGATTTAATGGGATTGAGGGCTATAGATAGGCCTAGAGGTGGGGATGTGATCGGCGCAACTTGTGGGCCGAAGGGCCTGTTTGTGCTGTGGCTTTCTATATTCTATGTTTATAAAATGATGAAGGGGATAGATAGAGTGAACGTTCAAAGACTATTTCCTCGGGTGGATGGAGCTATTACCACGGGACATAACTATAGGGTTCGTGGTGGGAGATATAGGAAGGATATCCGAGGTAAGTTCTTTACTCAGAGAGTGGTTGGGGTGTGGAATAGACTGCCTGCAGTGATAGTGGAGTCAGACACTTTAGGAACATTTAGGCGGTTATTGGATAGGCACATGGAGCACACCAGGATGATAGGGAGTGGGATAGCTTGATCTTGGTTTCAGATAAAGCTCGGCACAACATCGTGGGCCGAAGGGCCTGTTCTGTGCTGTACTGTTCTATGTTCTATAAGATGTGGAGTTGCCAGCGTTGGACTGGGGTTAGCACAGTAAGAAGTCCAACAGGTTTATTTGCTTAAAGTCCAACAGGTTTATTTGGTAGCACAAGCTTCCGGGGTGTCACTTGTGCTACCAAATAAACCTGTTGGACTTTAACCTGGTGTTGTGAGACCTCTTACTGTTCTGCCAAGAAGCCAATTTTGTATCCATTTAGTTACCTCACCCTAGATCCCGTGAGATTTAACCTACCATGCGGTACCTTGTCAAAGGCCTTGCTA
Source organism: Mustelus asterias (assembly GCF_964213995.1). Taxonomy (NCBI): domain Eukaryota; kingdom Metazoa; phylum Chordata; class Chondrichthyes; order Carcharhiniformes; family Triakidae; genus Mustelus; species Mustelus asterias. Next base: position 145,479,547 of record NC_135806.1, on the reverse strand, counting down.
AAGTCCATGTAGACAACATCAACTGCACTGCCCTCATCTACCTTCTTGGTTACCCCTTCAAAAAACTCAATCAAATATTCACAGGAGTTTAGAAGAGTGAGAGGATCTCATAGAAACTTATAAAATTCTAACAGGGTTAGACAGGGTAGATTCAGAAAGAATGTTCCCGATGGTGGGGAAGTCCAGAACTAGGGTTCATAGTTTGAGGATAAGGGGGAAACCTTTTAGAACTGAGGTGAGGAGAAATTTCTTCACCCAGAGGGTGGTGAATGTGTGGAATTCACTATCACAGAAAGTAGTCGAGGCCAAAACATTGTCTGATTTCAGGAAGAAATTAGATTTCGCTCTTGGGGCTCAAGGGATCAAGGGATATGGGGGGAAGGAGGGATCAGGATATTGAATTTGATGATCAGCCATGATCAAAATGAATGGCGGAGCAGGCTCCAAGGGCCAAATGGCCTCCTCCTGCTTCTAGTTTCTATGTTTCTATGTCTATCTGTCCCTCTCACTGGCCCTCTCACTCCCTCTGTCCTTCCCTCCATCTGTCCCTCCCTCCCCCTCCCTCTCTGTCCCTCCTTCTCCTTCCCTCTCTCAATCTCTCTGCTTGCTCACTCATGCTACTTCTGTCTCCCTATCTCCTGCTCTCTCTGCCTCGGAACAGCAGGCCATTCAGCCTATTAAGCCATTTATTATGATCATGACTGGTAGCACAGTGGTTATCACTGCTGCCTCACAACGCCAGGGACCTGGGTTCGAGTCCCAGCTTGGGCCACTGTCTGTGTGGAGTTTGCACATTCTCTTCGTGTCTGCGTGGCTTTTCTCCGGGTGCTGCAGTTTCCTCCCACAGTCCAAAGATGTGCAAGTTAGGCCTTTGGCCATGCTAAATTGTCCCTTAGTGTCAGGGGGATTAGCAGGGTAAATATATGGGGTTATGGGAATAGGGCTTGGGTGGGATTGTGGTCGGTGCAGACTCGATGGGCTGAATGGCCTCCTTCTGTCGTGTCGGGATTCTATGATTCTTTCTGTTGACTGACTGATGAGGCATTTTCCCCACATTGTCACCAAATCATTTTACAGCATTAATATCTGTCAATCTCTGCTTTCAGCACACTCAGTGTCTGAGCTTCCACAGTCTCTGGGTTAGAGAATTCCTCACATTCGCCACCCTCAGGTGTAAAGACATTCCTCCTCATCCCAGTCCGAAAGGCTTCCCCGTTATTTTGAAACTGTACCCCTGGTTCTCGACTCTCCAACCAGGGAAATGTCTTACCCACATCTCCCCTGTCTATTCCTTTCAGTATTTTGTAACTTTCAATGAGGTCACCTCTCCTTTGAAATTCGAGAGAATTCAGTTCCAGTTTGCCCAATCTCTCTCCATAAGACAGTCCCGCCATCCCAGAAACAAGTCTGGTGAACATCTGTTGCTCTCCCTCTACGGCCTCTATACCTTCCTAAGGTAAGGGAACCAAAGGGCCACACAGTGCTCCAGGTGCAGTCTGACTCAGTTTCTGTACAGTTGAAGCAAAACCTCACTCCCCCTGTACTCAAATCCTCTTGTAATAAAGGTCAATATACCATTAGCCTTCCCAATATCTGTTGCTTTCATGTTAGCCTTCAGTCACGTATTGATGAGGACACTCATTTAGGAGATATTCTGAACATTTGTTCCTTCTTCTACCCAAGTGGATTACCCCACATTTCACTCCATCTGCCGCGTTCTTGCCCACTCATTAAGTCTGTACAAATCCTCCCGTAGCCGCTTTACACCTTCCTCACAACACACATTCCCACCTAGCTTTGTATTATCTGCACACTTGGAAATATTACATTTGGTCTCCACATCCAAATCATTGATAAATATTGTGAACAGCTGGAGGTCCCAAGTACTGATCCTCACAGGGATCCCATCAGCCGCAGACTGCCAATGCCAGAATGACCCGTTTATTCCTACTCGCTGCGTTCTGTCTGTTAGCCAATCCTCAATCCTTGACAGTATGTTGCCTCCTATCTCACGTGCTTTCATTTTGCTGATTAGTTTCTTGTGGGGGATTTTATCAAAAGCCTTCTAAAGTCGAAATACACTGCATCCATTGACTCTCCTTTATCAATTTTGTTAGTAACATCTTCAAAAAACTCCTAACAGGGTTCATCAAACGTGACTACCTATTTGTAAATCCATGCTGACAATGCCAATCAGATCATGGCTGTCCAAGTGTCATTTTGTCAGTCACATCTTTGTAATAGATTCCAGCATTTTCCCTCCCACTGATGTGAGGCTAACCGGTCCACAGTTCCCTATTTTCTCTCTCCCTCTCTTAAATAATGGGTGACATTTCCCAACTTCCAATCTTCAGGAACTATTCCAGAATCTATCGGATTTTGGACAATAATCTCCAATGCATCCACTGTCTCATTAGCAACCTCTGGCAAATCTTGGAAATGCACAATATCAGTTTCTGAGGACTTATCGTACTTTAGTCCCCTTAATTTCCCTATGTATACTTCTTACTAATACCAATTTCCTTCTGTGACAACCCCCAGGACATGCATGGGGAATCACTGACTGACGTCGCTATGGGACCTGATGGATACGAGCTCCCTGGGGATTGGTAATTAATCAGCCAGATGGAGTTTTCCTGACGTGACTCATATAAAAGGCTCCTGAGTGGGTCCATTATTCCTTTTGTCCCGATTGGAACCTGTTGTGTTCACCACGGGCTTGTGGTTTTGCTTTACTTTATTCTGTGCAATAAGCACCTTTACAGCCGACTCCTGGAGTTATTATACTGGCGACGAGGTAAAAGGAAAGTTTTGGTAACCTTACTGATCAGATCCTGGTGAGCCTGTATCATTCAGTTTTTGTAATGCCATTTTTTGGGAAATTGGATCTATACGACCCGAGTATTGAGGACTGGCCACAATATGCTGAGAGAATGAGGCCCTTCCTTCAGGCAACAAAATAGCAGATAATCAGCAATCAGGGGAGAGTTTAAACTAGATAGGTTGGGGGGAGGGGATCGAGACGAGATGACTGGGAGCGAGGAAGTTAGCTCGCAAACTGAGAAGGGTTATAGACAGTGGAAGAGGGAGGATGGACGGGGGATTGAGAAGGGGAGAGCTCAGACCAAAGGATTGAGATGTGTTTACTTTAATGCCAGGAGTTTAGTGAATAAAGGGGATGAGCTCAGAGCGTGGATCGATGCCTGGAAGTGTGATGTGGTGGCCATTACAGAGACTTGGATGTCTCCGGGACAGGACTGGATACTCCAGGTGTCGGGATTCAGATGTTTCAGGAAGGACAGGGAGGGAGGCAAGAGAGGGGGTGGAGTGGCACTGCTGATCAGGGATAGTGTCACAGCTGTAGAGAAGGTGTATGCTGTGGAGGGATTGTCTACAGAGTCTCTGTGGATGGAAGTTCGGAGTGGGAAGGGGTCGATCACTTTGCTGGGAGTTTTCTATAGGCTGCCCAATCGTGACAGGGAGGTGGAGGAGCAGATAGGGAAACAGATCCTGGAGAGTTGCAATAATAGCAGAGTTGTTGTGATGGGAGACTTTAATTTCCCAAACATAGATTGGAATATCCCTCGGGTAAGGGGATTGGGTGGGGAGGAGTTTGTTAGGTGTGTTCAGGAGGGTTTCCTGACACAGCATGAGGACAAGCCTACAAGAGGAGAGGCTGTACTTGATCTGATACTGACCAATGAGCCTGGACAGGTGTCAGATCTCTCAGTGGGAGAGCATCTTGGGGATAGCGATCATAACTCTATCTCCTTTATGCTTGCATTGGAAAAAGAGAGGATCAGGCAAGCTAGGAAAGTGTTTATATGCAGTAAGGGGAAATATGCAGACATAAGGCAGCAAATTAGAGGAGTAAATTGGAAGGAGGTATTCTCGGGGAAATCTACTGAAGAGAGGTGGCAGTTTTTCAAGGAATGTCTGTCTAGGGTTCTACTGGACAATGTTCCGAGCAGACGGGGAGGAGTTGGTAGGTTAAAGGAACCGTGGTGCACGAAAGCTGTGCAGGACCTAGTCGAGAAGAAAAGGAAAGCGTACAAAAGGTTCAGAGAGCTTGGCAAAGATAGGGATCTAGATGAGTATACGGCTTGTAGGAAGGGACTAAAGAAGGAAATTAGGAGAGCCAGAAGGGGTCACGAGAAGGCCTTGGCAGGTAGAATTAAGGGAAACCCTAAGGCATTCTATAAATATGTGAAGAGTAAAAGGATGAGACGTGAAGGAATGGGGCCTATAAAAGGTGAAGGCGGGAAAATCAGTACGGAACCAGTAGAAATGGCAGAGGTGCTTAGTGAGTATTTTGCCTCAGTTTTCACAGAGGAGAAGGACATGGGTGGATGTACTGTGGGCTTGCGGTGGATTGAAAGGATTGAGTATGTGCACTTTAACAAAGAGGTTGTGCTGGAATCTTTGAATGGCATCAAGATAGGTAAGTTGCCGGGTCCGGATGGGATGTACCCCAGGTTACTGTGGGAGGCGAGGGAAGAGATTGCAGAGCCTCTGATGATGATCTTTGCGTCATCAATGGAGACGGGAGAGGTGCCGGAGGATTGGAGGATTGCGGATGTGCTTCCTATTTTCAAGAAGGGGAATAGGGATAGCCCAGGAAATTACCGACCGGTGTGTCTAACCTCAGTGGTTGGTAAGCTGATGGAGAAGATCCTGAGGGACAAGATTTATGGGCATTTAGAGAGGTTTAGTATGCTCAAGAATACTCAGCATGGCTTTGTCAAAGGCAGATCGTGCCTTACGAGCCTGGTGGAGTTCTTCAAAAATGTGACTAAACACATTGACGAAGGGAAAGCGGTAGATGTGGTTTATATGGATTTTAGCAAGGCATTCGATAAGGTCCCCCATGCAAGGCTTCTCGAAAAAGTGAGAGGGCATGGGATCCAAGGGGCTGCTGCCCTGTGGATCCAGAACTGGCTTGCCCAAAGGAGGCAGAGAGTGGGTATTTCTAATTGGTCTTTTTCTAATTGGAGGTCGGTCACCAGTGGTGTGCCCCAGGGATCTGTTCTGGGACCCTTGCTGTTTGTCATTTTCATAAATGACCTGGATGAGGAAGTGGAGGGATGGGTTGGTAAGTTTGCCGATGACACGAAGGTTGGTCGGGTTGTGGATAGTCTGGAGGGATGTCAGAAGTTACAGAGGGACATAGATAGGATGCAAGACTGGACGGAGAAGTGGCAGATGGACTTCAACCCAGATAAATGCGTAGTGGTCCATTTTGGCAGGTCGAATGGGATGAAGGAGTACAATATAAAGGGAAAGACTCTTAGTACGGTAGAGGATCAGAAGGACCTTGGGGTCCGGGTCCATAAGGACTCTAAAATCGGCCCCGCAGGTGGAGGAGGTGGTTAAGAAGGCGTATGGTGTGCTGGCCTTTATCAATCGAGGGATTGAGTTTAGGAGTCCGGGGATAATGATGCAGCTATATAAGACCCTCATCAGACCCCACTTGGAGTACTGTGCTCAGTTCTGGTCGCCTCATTACAGGAAGGATGTGGAAAAGATTGAAAGAGTGCAGAGGAGATTGACAAGGATGTTGCCTGGATTGAGTGGCATGCCTTATGAGGATAGGCTGAGGGAGCTCGGTCTTTTCTCCTTGGAGAGACGTAGGATGAGAGGAGACCTAATAGAGGTATACAAGATGTTGAGAGGCATAGATCGGGTGGACTCTCAGAGGCTTTTTCCCAGGGTGGAAATGGCTGCTATGAGAGGACACAGGTTTAAGGTGCTGGGGGGTAGGTACAGGGGAGATGTTAGCGGGAAGTTTTTCACACAGAGGGTGGTGGGCGAGTGGAATCGGCTGCCGTCAGTGGTGGTGGAGGCAAACTCAATAGGGTCTTTTAAGAGACTCCTGGATGAGTACATGGGACTTAATAGGATGGAGGGTTATAGGTAGGCCTAAAAGGTAGGGATATGTTCGGCGCAACTTGTGGGGCCGAAGGGCCTGTTTTGTGCTGTAGTTTTCTATGTTTCTATGTTTCTAAAACGTCCCCCGGATGAGTGTGTGTGGGGCTGCAACATTCAGCATTATAAAATGTCTGCCGTATTCGGCAACACGGGTCCAAGACAAGTTAGTGGAAATGGTGGGAAATCATTACGATCCTAAACCTTCTGTGATCTTGCAATGGTTCAGATTCAATACAGCGACTGGATTTACAGGGGAACCAGTGAGGGAATTCCTGACTAACAAATCTGGTGGGTCATTGCGAGTATGGCCCAGCATTGCGGGAAGTGCTGAGAGACCGATTAGTATGCGGCATAAATGATCAAGCAACACAAAAAAGGTTTTTGACAGAACCAAACCTCGATTTAAAAAGCCATCATGCGGGCTTTAGCTCGGGAGAAATGAGGAGGGAGGGTGTCCGGGAACTGCAAGGAGCGAGAGATAACAAAAACAGAAACTGCTGGAAAATCTCAGCAGCTCTGACAGCATCTGTGGAGAGAGAATAGAGCCGGTGTTTCAGTTCAAAATGTTAGCTCTGTTTCTCTCTCCACAGACGCTGTCAGACCTGCTGAGATTTTCCAGCATTTTCTGTTTTTCTTTCAGATTCCAGCATCCGCAGTATTTTGTCTTTATCTCTCGGTAATAATGTCCTTAGGTTCGGGCGAACCTGCTGCAGACTCGGGATGCCAGTTGAACATACGCCAAGATTGGTGGCATGGTGGACAGTGAAGAAAGTTATCTCCAATTGCAACAGGATCTTGATCAATTGGGCCAATGGGTGACGAGTGGCAGATGGAGTTTAATTTAGATAAATGCGAGGTGATGCATTTTGGTAGATTGAAGCAGGGCAGGACTTACTCAGTTAATGGTAGGGCGTTGGGGAGAGTTACAGAACAAAGAGATCTAGGGGTACATGTTCATAGCTCCTTGAAATTGGAGTCACAGGTGGACAGAGTGGTGAAGAAGGCATTCGACATGCTTGGTTTCATCGGTCAGAACATTGAATACAGGAGTTGGGACATCTTGTTGAAGTTGTACAAGACTTGGAAAGCTGTATGCAATTATAGAAAGGATATTATTAAACTAGAAAGAGTGCAGAAAAGATTTATTAGGATGCTACCGGAACTTGATGGATTGAGTTATAAGGAGAGGCTGGATAGACTGGGACTTTTTCCTCTGGAGCGTAGGAGGCTGAGGGGTGACCTTATAGAGGTCTATAAAATAATGAGGGGCATAGACTAGGTAGATAGTCAATATCTTTTCCCAAAGGTAGGGGAGTCTAAAACTAGAGGGCATAGGTTTAAGGTGAGAGGGGAGAGATACAAAAGTGTCCAGAGGGGCAATTTTTTCACACAGAGGGTGGTGAGTGTCTGGAACAAGCTGCCAGAGGTAGTAGTAGAGGCGGGTACAATTTTATCTTTTAAAGAGCATTTAGATAGTTACATGGGTACGATGGGTATAGAGGGATATGGGCCAAATGCGGGCAATTGGGATTAGCTTCGGGGTCTTTTTAAAAAAAAGGGCGGCATGGACAAGTTGGGCCGAAGGGCCTGTTTCCATGCTGTAAACCTCTATGACTCTATGACTCTACGCGTGATCCCCAGCCTTGGGTGAGGGAAAACAAGCAAGCAAGGAAACCCGGAATTCCCGGGACCGGATGTGAGGGAATGATGCAGTTCAGGGTGCGGCAGCGCAATAGCGCTGTGTAGGCAGCCAGGGAGCCCACCCCAAGCAAGGTGACCGAAACACGCAGAGCGCACAGCGACCCTATCAAAGGGCGACACCACCCCAAAACAGAACCTATCAGATAATCAGGCTGAAGAGAAGGATCGAGCACAATTAAATTGTCACCACATCGAAGGGGGCCCCGATACAGCACCGGGTGAATTGGACACCCAATGACCAGGGAGGTGGACACGGGAGCTGCAGTAACATTGCGGGGAGTGAGAATTTCAAAGATTATGATTGGGTTTCTCTTCACTCCAGTTGAGGGACACTAAGGCAAGATTGGCAATTTATACAGGAGAGCCATTACAAGTAATCGGAACCACTGTAACCCCAGTCACACACGGGCAGCAAACAGTCCGGCTCCTGTTGATATTGGTACAAGGACCAGGGCCCAGCCTTTTGGGAAGCAACTGGATTGGCAGCAAATTTTCAAAATGGGCAGAAAACTTATCTGAGGGAATAGGAAAGCACCCAGAGGTTTTCCAGACAGGCCTTGGAAAAATAAAGGCTAGACCAGTTCCATACGCGCTATGAGTGAACATGGAGACCAAACTGAAGCGATTAGAAGAGCTGGGGATAATTCGACCCGTGTAATTTTCTGAGTGGGCCACACCGGTAGTCCCGGTGTTAAAGCCCGACAACACAATCTGCCTCCGTGATTATAAAATGACGATGAACAGAGCATCTCACTTGGAGAAATATCCAGTACCACAAATAGACAACCTCGATGCAAAGCTATCCGGAGGCCAGATAGTCACACAGCTGGATATGAGCCACGCGCACCTCCCGTTAGAACGAGAAGAGTCATCAAGAAAGTACCTGACGGTAAACAGGCTCAAGGGTTTGTACAAATTCACCCGCCTACCCTTTCAGGTATCTGCAGCATGTGCCGTTTTCCAGAGAGTAATGGAAGGCATATAGCAGCGAATACCCAGAGTAGCAGTTTACTGAGACAATGTTCGAAACACAGGAGCCAGTCAAGGAACACCATGAAAATTTAGAGGAAGACTTGCAACAGTTTTCAGAAGTCGGGGTCAGACTAAAAACAGAGAAATGCATTTTCCAAACAGCTGAGGTAACGAACCTCGGATACGGGGTTGACAAAGACAGCCTCCACCCAGTCGAGTTTGGACCTCTGGTGGAGTTTACAATGGACAAGGTGGTGGTGACATTAAATTTTATGGACACCTGAACAGTTTCGATAAAACAAATTAAGACTTGGACTCGGAATGATCCCACATGGGCAAAGTTAGGCCACGTGATGTTAAATGGAGGAATGCAGGAATGTCCGGCACGAGACTTGAAGCTGTATGTGACAAAGTATCCGGAATTAAGCATAGAAGATGGCATTATCCTGTGGGGAGCCCGGGTAGTTATCCCATGTCCCGCTGAAAGGCCCATCCTTCAACAACTGCATAATGGCCATCCAGGGCTATCAAAAATGAAGATGTTACTGAGAAACTACATCTCGTGGCCTGGGAGTGACGGGGACATAGAGAGGATGGCAAAAATATGTAGAATGTTCCAGGAAAACCAGAAGGCACCACCAGTAGCTCCCCTACACCGTGGGAATGGCCAGGAAGGCCATGAGTTAGGATACATGCAGGTTTGGCTGGAGCACTCACAGGCTCCAAGTTTTTATTGTTAATCGACGCCCATTCTAAGAGGATGGAGGTGCACTGGATTGGCAGAGCCCGATCGACAAACAACCACCATCCTTTAGTACTCATAGAATCCTGGGAGATTTTGTGATGGACAACGGAACGCCATTTACCAGGTAGGGAATTGAGGACATTTACGGAAACAAATAGAATATGACATGTGCGCCCAGACCCTCATCACCATCAGACTGGTGGAATGAGCTGTCCAAGCTTTTAAAAGGGGAATGAAAAATCAGACCAGGGGATCTGTAGACACCAAACTGGCACATTCATCTTCAATTATTGAACGATGCCACGTGTAACAATAGATGTGGCCCCAGCCAAGTTACTGATTGGCAGGCACCTACAGACCAGGCTCAGCTTTACATTCCCAAACCTAAATGGAACGGTGGAAGAGAAGCTGGAAGCCCAAAAAAGGGGCCATGATGGACTGGTGGGGGGGCGATGGCCTCGTGGGATTATCGCTAGACTATTAATCCAGAAGGGGGAAAAGTTTGTGCGGAACCGTTAGAAATGGCGGAGCTGCTTAATGAATACTTTACCTCGGTATTCACGGTGGAAAGGGATCTGGGTGGTTGTACTGCTGGTTTGCGGTGGACAGAAAGGATCGAGCATGTGGACATAACGAAAGAGGATGTGTTGGAACTATTGAATGGCATCAAGGTTGGTAAGTCGCCGGGACCAGATGGGATGTACCCCAGGTTACTGTGGGAGGCGAGGGAGGAGATTGCGGAGCCTTTGGCGATGATCTTTGCATCGTCGATGGAGACGGGAGAGGTTCCGGAGGATTGGAGGATTGCAGATGTGGTCCCTATATTCAAGAAAGGGAACAGGGACAGCCCGGGAAATTACCGACCGGTGAGTCTAACCTCAGTGGTTGGTAAGTTGATGGAGAGGATCCTGAGAGACAGGATTTATGATCATCTAGAGAAGTTTAGTATGATCAAAAGTAGTCAGCACGGCTTTGTCAAGGGCAGGTCGTGCCTTACGAGCCTGGTTGAGTTCTTTGAAAATGTGACCAAACACATTGACGAAGGAAGAGCGGTGGATGTGGTCTATATGGACTTCAGCAAGGCGTTCGATAAGGTCCCCCATGCAAGACTTCTTGAGAAAGTGAGAGGGCATGGGATCCAAGGGGCTGTTGCCTTGTGGATCCAGAACTGGCTTGCCTGCAGAAGGCAGAGAGTGGCTGTGGAGGGGTCTTTCTCTGCATGGAGGTCAGTGACCAGTGGAGTGCCCCAGGGATCTGTTCTGGGACCCTTGCTGTTTGTCATTTTCATAAATGACCTGGATGAGGAAGTGGAGGGATGGGTTGGTAAGTTTGCTGACGACACCAAGGTAGGTGGTGTTGTGGATAGTTTGGAGGGATGTCAGAAGTTGCAGCGAGACATAGATAGAATGCAAGACTGGGCGGAGAAGTGGCAGATGGACTTCAACCCGGATAAGTGTGTGGTGATCCATTTTGGCAGATCCAATGGGATGAAGCAGCAGTATAATATGAAGGGTACCATTCTTAGCAGTGTAGAGGATCAGAAGGACCTTGGGGTCCGGGTCCATAGGACTCTTAAATCGGCCTCGCAGGTGGAGGATGCGGTCAAGAAGGCGTACGGCGTACTGGCCTTCATTAATCGAGGGATTGAGTTTAGGAGTCGGGAGATAATGCTGCAGCTTTATAGGACCCTGGTTAGACCCCACTTGGAGTACTGCGCGCAGTTCTGGTCACCTCATTACAGGAAAGATGTTGAAGCCATTGAAAGGGTGCAGAGGAGATTTACAAGGATGTTGCCTGGATTGGGGGGCATGCCTTATGAGGATAGGTTGAGGGAGCTTGGTCTCTTCTCCCTGGAGAGACGAAGGATGAGAGGTGACCTGATAGAGGTTTACAAGATGTTGAGAGGTCTGGATAGGGTAGACTCTCAGAGGCTATTTCCAAGGGCTGAAATGGTTGCTACGAGAGGACACAGGTTTAAGGTGCTGGGGGGTAGGTACAGAGGAGATGTCAGGGGTAAGTTTTTCACTCAGAGGGTGGTGGGTGAGTGGAATAGGCTGACGTCGGTGGTGGTGGAGGCAAACTCGTTGGGGTCTTTTAAGAGACTTCTGGATGAGTACATGGGATTTAATGGGATTGAGGGCTATAGATAGGCCTAGAGGTGGGGATGTGATCGGCGCAACTTGTGGGCCGAAGGGCCTGTTTGTGCTGTGGCTTTCTATGTTCTATGTTCTATAAACTCAGCTAACGTTCTGGGAACTCAGGTTCAAATCCCACCATGGCAAATAGTGGGGAATTTGAATTTAATAAAAAATATCTGGAATTGAGAATCTACTGATGACTTGTGAAACCATTGTCCCAGTTGGGACCTGTTTGTGTTCACCACAGGCTTATGGTTTTTATTTTGTGCAATTTAAGCACTGTTCCCCAACAGCCGACTCCTGGAGTTACTCTACCTTCAATTTCTCTCTCTCTCTTTCTCTCTCTCTCTCTCTCTCCCTTTCTCTCTCTCTCGCTCTCTTTTCTCGATCTTTTTCTCTGTTTCTTCCATTTAAATTCTTTCTCTAATCCACAACACTTTGCGTCTCCTTATCGCACCTTTTTAAAGATTCCTGGGAAGTGGCTGTCGCCAGCTGGACCTCCATCTACTGTCCATCCGCTTGATGCTTGAGCAGTACTGGTGAACCTCTTCTTGAGCCACTTCAGTCTATGTGGTATAGGTACACCCACAGTGCTGTTAGGGAGGAGGGTCCTGGACCGCTCAGCAATTACCTGCTCACGGATACTCAATTCCATCAGGGTCACTCAGCTCCTGACCTCATTCCAGCCTTGCTTCAAACATGGACAAAAGAGCTGAATTCCAGAGGTGAGGTGAGAGTGACAGTTCTTGACATCAAGGCCGCATTCGACCGAGTGTGGCATCAAGGAGCCCGAGCAAAACTGGAACCAATGGGTACCAGGGATAGTTTAAAGTTTATTTTATTAATGTCATAACTAGGCTTACATTAACACTGCAATGAAGTTACTGTGAAAATCCCCTAGTCGCCACAGTCCGGCGCCTGTACAGGTACACTGAGGGAGAATTTAGCATGGCCAATGCACCCTAACCAGCACGTCTTTTGGAGTGTGGAGGAAACCGGAGCACCCGGAGGAAACCCATGCAGACACAGGGAGAACGTGCAGACTCCACACAGACAGTGACCCAAGCCGGGAATCAAACCTGGGTCCCTGGCGCTGTGAGGCAGCAGTGCTAACCACTGTGCCACCGTGCCACCCCGGGTCCCTGGCGCTGTGAGGCAGCAGTGCTAACCACTGTGCCACCGTGCCACCCCGGGTCCCTGGCGCTGTGAGGCAGCAGTGCTAACCACTGTGCCACCGTGCCCAGGTCCCTGGCGCTGTGAGGCAGCAGTGCTAACCACTGTGTCACCGTGCCCGGGTCCCTGGCACTGTGAGGCAGCAGTGCTAACCACTGTGCCACCGTGCCCGGGTCCCTGGCACTGTGAGGCAGCAGTGCTAACCACTGTGCCACCGTGCCCGGGTCCCTGGCGCTGTGAGGCAGCAGTGCTAACCACTGTGCCACCGTGCCCAGGTCCCTGGCACTGTGAGGCAGCAGTGCTAACCACTGTGCCACCGTGCCCGGGTCCCTGGCACTGTGAGGCAGCAGTGCGAACCACTGTGCCACTGTGCCACCCCAACATTAGAAGCCATTATTAAAGATGGTATAGCAGAGCACTTGGAAAATTTCAAGGCGATCAGGCAACATCAACACAGTTTTGTAAAAGAAAAATGATGTTTAACCAATTTATTGGAATTTTTTGAAGGAGTCACAGATGCTGTGGATAAAGGGGAACCGGTGGATGTACTGTACTTAGATTCCCAGAAAGCATTTGATAAGGTGCCAGATCAAAGGTTATTGCGTGAAATGAAAGCTCCTGGTGTAGGGGCTAACATGGATAGAAGATTTGCTGGTTAATAGGAAGCAGAGTTGGCATAAATGGATCTATTTCTGGTTCGCAGGATGTGACAAGCAAGATAGATTCTGGATTAACAAGAGGGTGAAAGGTTATTGGGGGTTAAAGTTACAGTCAGACTGGCAATGATCTAATTCTATTCTGGGAGCAGACTTGAAGGGCTGAATGGCCTACCCCTGCTCCGAACTTGATGGTTTGTGTAGTGTCCTAAGCCCAACAATCTTCAGCTGCTTCATCAATGACCTTCTCTCCATCATAAGGTCAGAAGTGGGGATGTTCGCCGATGATTGCACAATGTTCAACACCATTCGCAACTCCTCAGATACTGAAGCAGTCCATGCTCAAATGCAACAAGATCTGGACAATATCCAGGCTTGGGCTGACAAGTGGCAGTAACATTCACACCACACAAGTGCCAGGCAATGACCATCTCCAACAGAAGAGGATCTAACCATTGTCCCTTTACATTCAATACAATGACCATTGCTGAATCCCCCACTATCAACATCCTGAGGGTTACCATTGACCGAAAGCTGAACTGGATTAGCCATATAGATACTGTCCTTTAGGGAAGGATCATTACCCAGTCTGGCCAAGATGCACTGAGTACTGGGCCCAGCCCCAGAAAGAATTGTTAAAAATGGTCATTGCCTGACATGTAAATATTACTGAATATTGTCCAGGTCTTGCTGCATTTGAACATGGACTGTTTCAGTGTCTGAGGAGTTACAAATGGTGCTGAACATTGTGCAATTATCGGCAAACATCCCCACTTTTGACCTTATGATGGAGGGAAGGTCATCGATGAAGCAGCTGAAGATTGTTGGGCCTCGGACACTCCCCTGAGGGACTCCTGCAGAGATGTTCTGGAGCTGAGATGACTGACCTCCACAACCACAACCATCTTCCTTTGTACCAAGTATAACTCCAACCAGTGGAGAAATTTCCCTTTGATCCCCTCCCCATATCCACAGTCACTCACAGACCCGTTACTAGAGACTGATGTTTTACTGTGCGTCTCTTTTCTTGATGCAGGATTTCAAGGCTATTCTTCAGAGGAAGCCAGTGGAAAGTGAAGCAGTCGCAAACAGCTCCCCTGACCTCTCAGTGGAAACATCATCAAACACCCCCACTGAGGAGCTTGGAGCTAGCCGCAGAAGAATAGTCAAAACATAAAACCATTTCCAATTGAAGATATAACTGGCTCAGAATGTGCATAGAATTAATTAATAGCAATAAATCCACATATTATTCAGCCTTTATTGATTCAATCCTTGTCTAACAGGAGCTCAGGAAGAATCATGAGGTCCAAGAGTTTATCATATAATATTATTAGAGCAGAGAAGAAGCCATTTCGCCCATCGTATGCCTGCTTGCTCTCTGCAGGTGCAAATCACCCAGTGCTGCTCACGTGCCGTTTCCCCATAGCCCTGAAAATACCTTTTCATCAGAAAACATCCAACTCTCGTTTGAAAACTTCAAATGTCCCTGTCTCCACCACACTCTCAGACAGTGCATTCCAGATCCTAACCACTCGCTGTGTGAATCTGTCTCCACCGCACTCTCAGACAGTACATTCCAGATCCTAACCACTCGCTGTGTGAATCTGTTCCCACCACACTCTCAGTGCGTTCCAGATCCTAACCACTCGCTGTGTGAATCTGTCTCCACCACACTCTCAGACAGTGCATTCCAGATCCTAACCACTCGCTGTGTGAATCTGTCTCCACCACACTCTCAGACAGTACATTCCAGATCCTAACCACTCGCTGTGTGAATCTGTCTCCACCACACTCTCAGACAATGCATTCCAGATCTTAACCACTCGCTGTGTGAATCTGTCTCTACCACACTCTCAGACAGTGCGTTCCAGATCCTAATCACTCGCTGTATGAATCTGTCTCCACCACACTCTCAGACAGTGCGTTCCAGATCCTAACCACTCGCTGTGTGGAAATGTTTCTCCTCGTGTCTCCATTGCTGCTTTTACCAATCCCCTTAAATCTTTCTCCTCTGATTCTCCATCCTTCCACCAATGGGAACAGTTTCTCTCTCCCTACTCTGTCCAGACCTCTCCCTGAGGGTGAATATCTCGATCTAATCACCTCTTAACCAAGGAAAACATTCCCAACTTCCCCAATCTACCTTCATAACTGAAGTTTGAAGTGGTCTGCACTTGAACCAGAGGGGTACCAATATCTTGGGGGGGAAATTTGCTCATGCTCTTCGGGAGGGTTTAAACTAATTCAGCAGGGGGGTGGGTACCTGAATTGTAGCTCCGGTATACAGGAGGTTGAGAGCAGTGAGGTCATGAATAAGATTTCAGGGTTGCAGGAGTGTACTGGCAGGCAGGAAGGTGGTTTGAAGTGTGTATACTTCAACGCAGGAGCATCCGGAATAAGGTGGGTGAACTTGCAGCATGGGTTGGTACCTGGGACTTCGATGTTGTGGCCATCTCGGAGACATGGATAGAGCAGGGACAGGAATGGTTGTTGCAGGTTCCGGGGTTTAGATGTTTCAGTAAGAGCAGAGAAGGTGGTAAAAGAGGGGGAGGTGGGGCATTGTTAGTCAAGGACAGTATTACGGTGGCAGAAAGGACATTTGATGAGGACTCGTCTACTGAGGTAGTTTGGGCTGAGGTTAGAAACAGGAAAGGAGAGGTCACCCTGTTGGGAGTTTTTTATTGACCTCCAAAAAGTTCCAGAGATGTAGAGGAAAAGATTGCAAAGATGATTCTGGATAGGAGCAAAAGTAACAGGGTAGTTGTACTGGGGGACTTTAGCTTTACAAATATTGACTGGAAAAGCTATAGTTTCAGTACTTTAGAGGGGTCGGTTTTTGTCCAATGTGTGCAGGAAGGCTTCCTGACGCAGTATGTAGATAGACCAACAAGAGGCGAGGCCACATTGGATTTGGTACTGGGGAATGAACCAGGCCAGGTGTTAGATTTGGAGGTAAGTGAGCACTTTGGTGACAGTGACCACAATTCGATTACGTTTACCTTAGCAATGGAAAAGGATAGGTATATACCAAAGGGCAAGAGTTATAGCTGGGGGAAAGGAAATTATGATGCGATTAGGCGAGATTTAGCTGGCATAGGTTGGGGAAGTTAACTGCAGGGGATGGGCACAATTGTAATGTGGAACTTGTTCAAGGAACAGCTACTACGCGTCCTTGATAAATATGTACCTGTCAGGCAGGGAGGAAGCAGACGTGTGAGGGAACCGTGGTTTACTAAGGAGGTTGAATCTCTTGTGAAGAGGAAGAAGGAGACTTATGTTAAGATGAGACGTGAAGGCTCAGTTAGGGCACTTGAGAGTTACAAGTTAGCCAGGAAGGACCTAAAGAAAGAGTTAAGAAGAGCCAGGAGGGGACATGAGAAGTCTTTGGCGGGTAGGATCAAGGAAAACCCTAAAGCTTTCTATAGGTATGTCAGGAGTAAAAGAATGACTAGGGTAAGATTAGGGCCAGTCAGGGACAGTAGTGGGAAGTTGTGCGTGGAGTCTGAAGAGATAGGAAAGGCACTAAATGAATATTTTTCGTCGATATTCACACTGGAGAGGGACAGTGTTGTCGAGGGGAGTACTGAGATGCAGGCTGTTGGACTGGATGGGATTGATGTTCATAAGGCTCCAGGAGGTGTTAGCAATTCTGGAAAGGGTAAAAATAGATAAGTCCCCTGGGCCGGATGGGATTTATCCTAGAATTCTCTGGGAGGCTAGGGAGGAGATTGCAGAGCCTTTGGCTTTGATCTTTGTGTCGTCATTGTCTACAGGAACAGTGCCAGAAGACTGGAGGATAGCAAATGTTGTCCCCTTGTTCAAGAAGGGGAGTAGAGACAACCCTGGTAATTATAGACCGGTGAGCCTTACTTCTGTTTTGGGCAAAGTATTGGAAAGGATTATAAGAGATAGGATTTATAATCACCTAGAAAGGAATAATTTGATTAGGGATAGTCAGCACGGTTTTGTGAAGGGTAGGCCATGCCTCACAAACCTTATTGAGTTCTTTGAGAAGGTGACCAAAGAGGTGGATGAGGGTAAAGTGGTTGATGTGGTGTATATGGATTTCAACAAAGCGTTTGATAAGGTTCCCCATGGTAAGCTTTTGCAGAAAATGCGGACACATGGGATTGAGGGTGATTTAGTGGTTTGGATCAAGAATTGGCTAGCTGTAAGAAAACAAAGGGTGGTGGTTGATGGGAAATATTCATCCTGGAGTTCAGTTACTAGTGGTGTGCCGCAGGGATCTGTTTTGGGGCCACTGCTGTTTGTCATTTTTATAAATGACCTGGATGAGGGCGTGGAAGGATGGATTAGTAAATTTGCGGATGACACTAAAGTTGGTGGAGTTGTAGACAGTGCGGAGGGAAGTGGCACGTTACAGAGGGACATAGATAAGCTGCAGAGCTGGGCTGAGAGGTGGCAAATGGAGTTTAATGCAGAAAAGTGTGAGGTGATTCACTTTGGAAGGAGTAACAGGAATACAGAGTACTGGGCTAATGGTAAGATTCTTGGTAGTGTGGATGAACAGAGGGATCTGGGTGTCCATGTGCATAGATCCCTGAAAGTTGGCACCCAGGTTGATAGGGTTGTTAAGAAGGCGTACGGTGTGTTAGCTTTTATTAGTAGAGGGATTGAGTTTCGGAGCCAGGAGGTCATGCTGCAACTGTACAAAACTCTGGTGCGGCCGCATTTGGAGTATTGCGTACAGTTCTGGTTGCCGTATTATAGGAAAGATGTGGAAGTGTTGGAAAGAGTGCAGAGGAGATTTACCAGGATGTTGCCTGGTATGGTGGGAAAATCGTATGAGGAAAGGCTGAGGGGCTTGAGGTTGTTTTCGTTAGAGAGAAGAAGGTTAAGAGGTGACTTAATAGAGGCGTACAAGATGATCAGAGGATTAGATAGGGTGGATAGTGAGAGCCTTTTTCCTCGGATGGTGTTGGCTAGCACGAGGGGACATAGCTTTAAATTGAGGGGTGAGAGATATAGGACAGATGTTAGAGGTAGGTTCTTTACTCAGAGAGTAGTATGGGAGTGGAATGCCCTGCCTGTAGCAGTAGTGGACTCGTCAACGTTAAGAGCATTCAAATGGTTATTGGATAAACATATGGATGATATTGGAATAGTGTAGATTAGAGGGGCTTTAGATTGGTTCCACTGGTCGGCGCAACATCGAGGGCCGAAGGGCCTGTACTGCGCTGTTATGTTCTATGTTCTATGTTTCTCACCCCGGAAGCATTCTCCTGAATCTTTTCCCCACTCTCTCTCTAATGCCTTCACATCCCTTCTAAAGAGTGGAGCCCGGAATCGGACATAATCCGCCAGTTCAGATGAAGCACAGAGTCCCAGTGTTAACGTGAGCTCCTGGCTCTGATTCTCTGCCCCTGCTCCCTGTTTCGATGAAGTTCGCTGAGTTACAGGAAGCAGAGAGGAGAGTGTAGAACTTCAGAAGCACATGGACTGGCTGGTAGAGTTGGCGGAGCAGTGTCAGATGGTATTTAATCCTGATAAGTATGAGGTGATGCACTTTGAAAGAAGAAACAAGATGAGGGAGTACTTAGTGAATGGCAGGACAGTGGGAAGCTCAGAGGAACAGGGGGATCTTGGGGTAATTATTCACTGATCCCTGGAGTCGGCAGAGCAGGTGAATCGGGAGTTAGAAAAGCAGATGGGACCCTTGCTTTTATCAGTTGTGGAATCGAGTACAAGAGCAAGGAGGGAATGTTGGAGTTGGACAGAGTGTTGGTGAGGCCACAGCTGGAGCAGTGAGTGCAGTTCTGGTCACCTCACTACAGGAAGGATGTGATAGCACTAGAGGGGGTACAGAGGAGGTTCACCAGGATGTTGCCTGGGACGGAGCATTTGAGCGATAAGGAGAGACTGGATACACTTGGATTGTTTTCTCTGGAGCAGAGAAGGCTGAGGGGGGACATGATTGAGGTGTATAAGATTATGAGGGGTATGGACAGGGGATAAGGAGCAGCTGTTCCTCTTGGTTGAGGGGTCAATAGAGGTCATGAGCGGGCACAGTTTCAGGGTGAGGGGCAGGAGATTCAGGGAGGATTTGAGAAAAAACTTTTTCACTCAGAGGGTGTTGGGAATCTGGAATGCGCTGCATGGGAGGGTGGTGGAGGCTGGAAACCTTACAACCTTTAAAAAATATTTGGATCAGCGCTGGAAATATCAAAACATTCAAGGATATGGGACAAGCGCTGGAGAATGGGACGAGTGCGCCTGTAGTGGTAGATATTGTCGGTGCAGACTCGATGGGCCGAATGGCCTTTTCTGCACTGTGAGACTCTATGACTCTGTCACTCTGTGACTCTCACCCACTGACTCAATGGACAGTGTTTTTCCAGTGGGTTGGGAGTGGGCAATGTAGTGGGAATTGACGGAAAACTCGTGGGGATGGCGCCTGATTCCTTCCTCCCTCAAGGCTGCCTGGTACTTTCCAAGGAATGGTCCAGGATATGGAGCCCGGCTACACAGAGGCTGACTGAGAATTGCAACATTTAAGGCCCCAACTGAGACAAAGTGGTGTCACAGCACCATTCACTGATCATTCACATGATTCTGAAACTAAAACCTTCACACTCAGACAAGAGAGTGGCAGGAAAAGAGAGAGACAAAAATGGAGAGAAGAATGGAGAGAGAGAGAGAGGAATGGAGAGAGAGAGAGAGAGGAATGGAGAGAGAGAGGAATGGAGAGGGAGAGAGAGGAATAGAGAGAGTGAGAGGGAGGAATGGAGACGGAGAGAGAGGAATGCAGAGAGAGAGAGAGCAATGGAGAGGGAGAGAGAAAGCGTGAGAGAGAAATGGGGGGGGGAGAGAGAGAGGAATGGAGAGGGAGAGAGAGTGAGAGAGGAATGGAGAGAGAGGAATGGAGAGAGAGAGAGGAATGGAGAGGGACAGAGGAATGGAGAGGGAGAGAGAGAGAGCGGAATGGAGAGGGAGAGAGAATGAGAGAGGAATGGAGAGAGAGAGAGAGGAATGGAGAGAGAGAGAGAGAGAGGAATGGAGAGGGAGAGAGTGAGAGAGGAATGGAGAGAGAGGAATGGAGAGAGAGAGGGGAATGGAGAGGGAGAGAGAGGAATGGAGAGAGAGAGAGAGGAATGGAGAGAGAGAGAGGAATGGAGAGGGAGAGAGAGAGAGGAATGGAGAGGGAGAGAGAAAGTGAGAGAGGAATGGAGAGAGAGAGAGAAATGGAGAGAGAGGGAGAGAGGAATGGAGGGAGAGAGTGAGAGCGGAATGGAGAGGGAGAGAGAATGAGAGAGGAATGGAGAGAGAGAGAGAGGAATGGAGAGAGAGAGAGAGGAATGGAGAGGGAGAGAGAGAGGAATGGAGAGAGAGGAATGGAGAGAGAGGGGAATGGAGAGGGAGAGAGAGAGGAATGGAGAGAGAGAGAGAGGAATGGAGAGAGAGAGAGGAATGGAGAGGGGGAGAGAGAGAGGAATGGAGAGAGAGAGAAAGGAATGGAGAGAGAGAGAGAGAGAGAGGAATGGAGAGAGAGAGAGAGGAATGGAGAAGGAGAGAGAGGAATGGAGAGAGAGAGAGAGGAATGGAGAGAGAGAGAAGAGGAATGGAGAGAGAGAGAGAGGAATGGAGAGGGAGAGAGTGAGTAAGAGAGGAATGGAGAGAGAGAGGAATGGAGAGAGAGGGAGAGAGGAATGGAGGGAGAGAGAGAGAAGAGAGGAATGGAGAGAGAGAGGAATGGAGAGAGAGAGAGAGAGAGGAATGGAGAGAGAGAGAGAGGAATGGAGAGGGAGAGAGAATGAGAGAGGAATGGAGAGAGAGAGAGAGGAATGGAGAGAGAGAGAGAGAGAATGGAGAGGGAGAGAGAGAGAGGAATGGAGAGAGAGGAATGGAGAGAGAGAGGGGAATGGAGAGGGAGAGAGAGAGGAATGGAGAGAGAGAGAGAGGAATGGAGAGAGAGAGAGGAATGGAGAGGGAGGGAGAGAGAGGAATGGAGAGAGAGAGAAAGGAATGGAGAGAGAGAGAGAGAGAGGAATGGAGAGAGAGAGAGAGGAATGGAGAAGGAGAGAGAGGAATGGAGAGAGAGAGAGAGGAATGGAGAGAGAGAGAAGAGGAATGGAGAGAGAGAGAGGAATGGAGAGGGAGAGAGTGAGTAAGAGAGGAATGGAGAGAGAGAGAGGAATGGAGAGGGAGAGAGTGAGTAAGAGAGGAATGGAGAGGGAGAGAGGAATGGAGGGAGAGAGTGAGAGCGGAATGGAGAGGGAGAGAGAATGAGAGAGGAATGGAGAGAGAGAGAGAGGAATGGAGAGAGAGAGAGAGAGGAATGGAGAGGGAGAGAGAGAGAGGAATGGAGAGAGAGGAATGGAGAGAGAGAGGGGAATGGAGAGGGAGAGAGAGAGGAATGGAGAGAGAGAGAGAGGAATGGAGAGAGAGAGAGGAATGGAGAGGGAGAGAGAGAGAGAGGAATGGAGAGAGAGAGAAAGGAATGGAGAGAGAGAGAGAGAGAGAGAGGAATGGAGAGAGAGAGAGAGGAATGGAGAAGGAGAGAGAGGAATGGAGAGAGAGAGAGAGGAATGGAGAGAGAGAGAAGAGGAATGGAGAGAGAGAGAGAGGAATGGAGAGGGAGAGAGTGAGTAAGAGAGGAATGGAGAGAGAGAGGAATGGAGAGAGAGGGAGAGAGGAATGGAGGGAGAGAGTGAGTAAGAGAGGAATGGAGAGAGAGAGGAATGGAGAGAGAGGGAGAGAGGAATGGAGGGAGAGAGTGAGAGAGGAATGGAGAGGGAGAGAGAGAGAGGAATGGAGAGGGAGAGAGAAAGTGAGAGAGGAATGGAGAGAGAGAGAGAAATGGAGAGAGAGAGAGGAATGGAGAGAGATAGAGAGAGAGAGGAATGGAGAGGGAAAGAGAGCGTGAGAGAGAAATGGAGAGAGAGAGGAATGGAGAGAGAGTGAGAGAGAGAGGAATGGAGAGAGAGAGAGGAATGGAGAGAGAGAGAGGAATGGAGATAGAGAGAGAGAGGAATGGAGAGAGAGAGCGAGAGTGAGAGGAACGGAGAGAGAGAGGAATGGAGAGAGAGAGAGTGAGAGAGGAATGGAGAGAGAAAGAGAGAAATGGAGAGAGAGAGGAATGGAGAGAGAGTGAGAGAGAGAGGAATGGAGAGAGAGAGAGGAATGGAGAGAGAGAGAGGAATGGAGATAGAGAGAGAGAGGAATGGAGAGAGAGAGCGAGAGTGAGAGGAACGGAGAGAGAGGAATGGAGAGAGAGAGAGTGAGAGAGGAATGGAGAGAGAGAGAGAGGAATGGAGAGAGAGAGGGGAATGGAGAGAGAGAGGGGAATGGAGAGAGAGAGAGAGAGAGGAATGCAGAGAGAGAGAGTGTGTGAGAGAGGGGAATGGAGAGAGAGAGAGGAATGGAGAGAGAGAGAGAGTGAGAACATAGAACATAGAACATAGAACATAGAAAGCCACAGCACAAACAGGCCCTTCGGCCCACAAGTTGCGCCGATCACATCCCCACCTCTAGGCCTATCTATAGCCCTCAATCCCATTAAATCCCATGTACTCATCCAGAAGTCAGCCGATTCCACTCACCCACCACCCTCTGAGTGAAAAACTTACCCCTGACATCCCCCCTGTACCTACCCCCCAGCACCTTAAACCTGTGTCCTCTCGTAGCAACCATTTCAGCCCTTGGAAATAGCCTCTGAGAGTCCACCCTATCCAGACCCCTCAACATCTTGTAAACCTCTATCAGGTCACCTCTCATCCTTCGTCTCTCCAGGGAGAAGAGACCAAGCTCCCTCAACCTATCCTCATAAGGCATGCCCCCCAATCCAGGCAACATCCTTGTAAATCTCCTCTGCACCCTTTCAATGGCTTCAACATCTTTCCTGTAATGAGGTGACCAGAACTGCGCGCAGTACTCCAAGTGGGGTCTAACCAGGGTCCTATAAAGCTGCAGCATTATCTCCCGACTCCTAAACTCAATCCCTCGATTAATGAAGGCCAGTACGCCATACGCCTTCTTGACCGCATCCTCCACCTGCGAGGCCGATTTAAGAGTCCTATGGACCCGGACCCCAAGGTCCTTCTGATCCTCTACACTGCTAAGAATGGTACCCTTCATTTTATACTGCTGCTTCATCCCATTGGATCTGCCAAAATGGATCACTACACACTTATCCGGGTTGAAGTCCATCTGCCACTTCTCCGCCCAGTCTTGCATTCTATCTATGTCTCGCTGCAACTTCTGACATCCCTCCAAACTATCCACAACACCACCTACCTTGGTGTCGTCAGCAAACTTACCAACCCATCCCTCCACTTCCTCATCCAGGTCATTTATGAAAATGACAAACAGCAAGGGTCCCAGAACAGATCCCTGGGGCACTCCACTGGTCACTGACCTCCATGCAGAGAAAGACCCCTCCACAGCCACTCTCTGCCTTCTGCAGGCAAGCCAGTTCTGGATCCACAAGGCAACAGCCCCTTGGATCCCATGCCCTCTCACTTTCTCAAGAAGTCTTGCATGGGGGACCTTATCGAACGCTTTGCTGAAGTCCATATAGACCACATCCACCGCTCTTCCTTCGTCAATGTGCTTGGTCACATTTTCAAAGAACTCAACCAGGCTCGTAAGGCACGACCTGCCCCTGACAAAGCCGTGCTGACTACTTTTGATCATACTAAACTTCTCTAGATGATCATAAATCCTGTCTCTCAGGATCCTCTCCATCAACTTACCAACCACTGAGGTTAGACTCACCGGTCGGTAATTTCCCGGGCTGTCCCTGTTCCCTTTCTTGAATATAGGGACCACATCCGCAATCCTCCAATCCTCCGGAACCTCTCCCGTCTCCATCGACGATGCAAAGATCATCGCCAAAGGCTCCGCAATCTCCTCCCTCGCCTCCCACAGTAACCTGGGGTACATCCCATCCGGTCCCGGCGACTTACCAACCTTGATGCCATTCAATAGTTCCAACACATCCTCTTTCTTTATGTCCACATGCTCGATCCTTTCTGTCCTCCGCAATCCAGCAGTACAACCACCCAGATCCCTTTCCACCGTGAATACCGAGGTAAAGTATTCATTAAGCAGCTCCGCCATTTCTAACGGTTCCGCACAAACTTTTCCCCCTTCACCTTTTAAGGGTCCTATGCCTTCACATCTCATCCTTTTACTCTTGACATATTTGTAGAAAGCCTTGGGATTCTCCTTAATCTTACCCGCCAAGGTCTTCTCATGACCCCTTCTCGCTC
The DNA here is from genome assembly GCF_964213995.1 of Mustelus asterias. NCBI lineage: Eukaryota > Metazoa > Chordata > Chondrichthyes > Carcharhiniformes > Triakidae > Mustelus > Mustelus asterias. The sequence continues at coordinate 145,455,000 of NC_135806.1, read as the reverse complement.
TCCTAATTTCCTTCTTAAGCTCCTTCCTACATCGCGTATACTCCTCTAAATCCTTAACACCTCCTAGCTCTCTGAACCTTCTGTACGCCTCTCTTTTCTTATTCACCAGGTTCATCACAACCTTCGTGCACCACGGTTCCCGTACCCTACCAACACCCCCCTGTCTCATCGGAACGTTGTCATGCAGAGCTCCAGACAAACATTCCTTGAAAATCCTCCACTTTCCTTCGGTACTTTTCCCCAAGAATGCCTCCTTCCAATTTACCCGTCTAATTTCCTCCCTGATGACACTGTATTTCCCTTTACTCCAGAGAAACACTTTCCTAGCCTGCCTGAAGAATGGGGAGAGAGAGAGAGAGAGGAATGGGGAGAGAGAGTGTGAGAGAGGAATAGAGAGGGAGAGAGAGAGGGAGGAATGGAGAGGGGGAGAGAGAGAGAGAGAGAGAGGAATGGAGAGAGAGAGAGAGAGGAATGGAGAGGGAGAGAGAGAGAGGAATGGAGAGGGAGAGAGAGAGGAATGGAGAGAGAGAGAGAGGGAGGAATGGAGAGGGGGAGAGAGAGAGAGAGAGGAATGGAGAGAGAGAGAGAGGAATGGAGAGGGAGAGAGAGAGAGGAATGGAGAGGGAGAGAGAGGAATGGAGAGAGAGAGAGAGAGGAATGGAGAGGGAGAGAGAGGAATGGAGAGAGAGAGAGTGAGAGGAATGGAGAGAGAGAGAGGAATGGAGAGGGAGAGAGAGAGGAATGGAGAGGGAGAGAGAGAGGGAGTGTGAGAGAGAGGAATGGAGAGGGAGAGAGAGAGAGGAATGGAGAGAGGAGAGGGAGAGAGAGTGTGAGAGAGAGGAATGGAGAGGGAGAGAGAGAGAGAGGAATGGAGAGAGAGGGAGAGAGAGTGTGAGAGAGAGGAATGGAGAGGGAGAGAGAGAGAGAGGAATGGAGAGAGAGGGAGAGAGGAATGGAGAGGGAGAGAGAGAGAGGAATGGAGAGGGAGAGAGAGAGGAATGGAGAGAGAGAGAGAGGGAGGAATGGAGAGGGGGAGAGAGAGAGAGAGAGGAATGGAGAGAGAGAGAGAGGAATGGAGAGGGAGAGAGAGAGAGGAATGGAGAGGGAGAGAGAGGAATGGAGAGAGAGAGAGAGAGGAATGGAGAGGGAGAGAGAGGAATGGAGAGAGAGAGAGTGAGAGGAATGGAGAGAGAGAGAGGAATGGAGAGGGAGAGAGAGAGGAATGGAGAGGGAGAGAGAGAGGGAGTGTGAGAGAGAGGAATGGAGAGGGAGAGAGAGAGAGGAATGGAGAGAGGAGAGGGAGAGAGAGTGTGAGAGAGAGGAATGGAGAGGGAGAGAGAGAGAGAGGAATGGAGAGAGAGGGAGAGAGAGTGTGAGAGAGAGGAATGGAGAGGGAGAGAGAGAGAGAGGAATGGAGAGAGAGGGAGAGGGAGAGAGAGTGTACCGACACCTCAGAGATTGCAGCGATTCAACATGGCAGCTCAGCCACCACCTTCTCATGGGGCAATTAGAGATGGGCAACAAATTCTGGCCAATCATGATGCCCACCTTCTGTGAATGAATAAAAATGCTGCTTGCTGATGCTGAGGGATTTGAAGGGAGAACAAGGGGCACGTTTCTCAGCACGATACTGAACCATCAACAATTTGGATCGCAACCCCTCCCCCTCACAGAGAACCCCTTCCCCCCTACTCCCCCACTCATTCCCCTTTCTCTCTCCCTTCTCACTCGCTCCCCTCATCCCCACCTCCCTCCCCAGCCAATCCCCCACCTCCCTCCCCAGCCATTCCCCCACCCCTGGCACCCAGCGCATCCTCTCTCTGACCTCTCACTCAGGTTCCAGTAAGCTTTGTTATTTTTGTTGAGTTTTTGGGTTTCTTTCAGCACGCTGCGGTTATTATAAACCACGATTTGTACCAGACTGAAAACAAACAGTCTGAGGTGCAAAGTACCGCAAGTAAACAAGAGGTGACAAACCATGGGCTGTGGCGTTCACAGGCAAGAGGGTCCTGAGGTCAGAGCTCAGGGAAGGGCAGTCTTTCCCACCGACACACCTTACATTCTCCAACCCAACACCAGACTCTCCAGTGGAACAACGTCCTTGTTTCTTGTCTCTCTCCCTCACCACCAGGAGATTTCAGTCTCCAATCTCTCTCAGATAATCACTCTGTCTTTTTCTGTATAAAACCCTTTACAGTTTCCCTTCAAATTTCAGTGAATATACCAGCTTCCTCCAATCCTTTCCATTCTTTTAATTAATGATGAAATTTATCCCCTGGATGTGTCTGTTGTTTCTCACTCATCCTGAATTATCCTTCAGAAGGTTTGCTGAGGTTTCATCTTGGATCATCTGTTTAAAAACCAGGCTGAAGAATTGCCACCTGAAGGGTAATTAGGGATGGGTAATGAAAGGTGGTCTGGCCAGCGACACCCACATCCTACAAAAGAATCAGTTATGAAAAGTAAGGATAATTAATTGGGGAAGAGCCAATTTCAATGTGGTGAGGATGGATCGCTCCCAGATAACCTGGAAACATAGATCAGCAGCCCAAACTATAACTGAACCATGGACTGCTCTTGAGACTACCTGGGGTGGGAACGGGGCAATTGAGGTATCGCACCTTAAAAGTAAGACAAATCAAAAGCTCCCTGCATGATGAAAAGAGTAGAAAACATGTGTGTATAACAGATTTTAACTCAATAATATCAAGAACTAGGCTGAAAACTGATGCTTCAGAGGGGCATTGACAAAGTAAATAAGAGGAGCAAAGAGAGAGTGAGAAGACTGGCAGCTAACATAAAAGTTTTTTTTAAGGCACATAAATAGTAAAAGGGGGATAAAAGGAGGAATGGGGATGTTTAGAGACCAAACAAGGGGATTTACATATGGAAACTGGGGCATGGCTCAGATATTAACTGAATACTTTGCATCCATCTTTACCAAGGAGGTAGGTACTACCCAGGACATGGTGACAGAGGCAATTACAGGAGAGAAGGAGGCCACTGAGCCTGTCATATACATACTGAAGGAGCCTTGTGCCATTCTCCAGCTTCTATAACCCTGGTATGGTTTACATAACAATATCATTCTCTTGTAAAAGCCGCAATGGAAGCTGCCAGGAGGGCATTTCATACTCAAACCAGTTACTGTGTGGAAAAACTTGTGAAAAAGATTTGAAATTCCTCCATCAAATCTCCTCTCAACCTTCTGTTCTCCAAGGAAAACATTCCCAACTTCTCCAATCGACCTTCATAACTGAAGTTCCTCATCCCCGGAACCATTCTCCTGAATCTTTTTCCCGCTCTCTCTCTAATGCGCCACATCCTTCCTAAAGAGTGGATCCCGGAACCGGACAGTCCTCCAGCTGAGGCTGAATCTGCTTTCTCGGGGTTAACAATCCCCTTGCTCTTGTCCACTCTGCCCCTATTAATAACGCCCAGAATACTGTCCGCTTTAGTAACTGCCCTCTCCACCTGTCCTGCCACCTACAATACCCAGGTCCCTCTGCTCCTGCCCCTTATTTTAAGTTGAGTCTCCATGTTCTTCCCCCTGACTAGCTTAGGGGTTTAAAAAAAAAGGGCGGCATGGACAAGTTGGGCTGAGGGGTCTGTTCCCATGCTGTAAACCTCTATGATTCTATGACTTATATGATTTATTTGAATCATCGATAGTCACGGGTGAGGTGTCTGAATATTGGAGGGTGGCAAATGGTTGTGGCTTTGTTTAAAAAGGGCTGCAGGGAAAAGCCGGTGAGCCTCACATCTGTGGTGGGTAAATTGTTGGAAGGTATTTTGAGAGACAGGATCTACAGGCATTTAGAGATGCAAGGACTGATTAAGGACAGTCAGCATGGCTTTGTGAGTGGAAAATCATGTCTCACAAATTTAATTGGGTTTTTTGAAGGGGTAACCAAGAAGGTAGATGAGGGCAGTGCAGTTGATGTTGTCTACATGGACTTTAGCAAGGCCTTTGACAAAGTACCGCATGGTAGGTTGTTGCATAAGGTTAAATCTCACAGGATCCAGGGTGAGGTATCTAAATGGATACAAAATTGGCTTCTTGACAGAAGCCAGAGGGTGGTTGTAGAGGGTTGTTTTTCAAACTGGAGGCCTGTGACCAGCGGTGTGCCTCAGGGATCAGTGCTGGGTCTACTGTTATTTGTCATTTATATTAATGATTTGGATGAGAATATAGGAGGCATGGTTAGTAAGTTTGCAGATGACACCAAGATTGGTGGCATGGTGGACAGTGAAGAAAGTTATCTTCGATTGCAACGGGATCTTGATCAGTTGGGCCAGTGGGCTGACGAATGGCAGATGGAGTTTAATTTAGACAAATGCGAGGTGATGCATTTTGGTAGATTGAACCAGGGCAGGACTTACTCAGTTAATGGTAGGATGTTGGGGAAGTTACAGAACAAAGAGATCTAGGGGTACATGTTTATAGCTCCTTGAAAGTGAAGTCACAGGTGGACAGAATGGTGAAGAAGGCATTCGGCATGCTTGGTTTCATTGGTCAGAACATTTGATGCGCGATTAAATCACTCGGGAGGCTGGATCGTACCCGGGAAATAAAGGCTTTTATTACTAACAAGAATGGAGCATACTGCTTAACAATACAATCCCAGACTAAAGGGTCACCAGGCAGTGCAGTGACCTTTATACTCCTCCAGGTCGGCGGAGCCAACTGGAGTGCACCACAGAACATTATCAACAGGTAGAACAGCCCAACCCTAACCCCAACAGTGACAACAGTAACATATGTACAAGTACCCATAGTGCTGACCATCTATGGTTCAGTACCCATAGTGCTAACCATCTATGGTTCAGTACCCATAGTGCTAACCATCTATGGTTCAGTACCCATAGTGCTAACGATCTATGGTTCAGTACTCATAGTGGTAACCATCTATGGTTCACCACAACATTGAATACAGGAGTTGGGACGTTTTGTTGAAGTTGTACGAGACATTGGTAAGGCCACACTTGGAATACTGTGTGCAATTCTGGTCACCCTATTATAGAAAGGATATTATTAAACTAGAAAGAATGCAGAAAAGATTTACGAGGATGCTACTGGGACTTGATGGTTTGGGTTATAAGGAGAGGCTGGATAGACTGGGACTTTTTTCCCTGGAGCATAGGAGGCTGAGGGGTGATCTTATAGAGGTCTATAAAATAATGAGGGGCACAGATCAGCTAGATCGTCAATATCTTTTCGCAAAAGTAGGGGAGTCTAAAACTAGAGGGCATAGGTTTAAGGTGAGAGATCCGAAAGTGTCCAGGGGGTGGTGAGTGTCTGGAACGAGCTGCCAGAGGCAGTAGTAGAGGCGGGTACAATTTTGTCTTTTAAAAAGCATTTAGACAGTTACATGGGAACGATGGGTATAGAGGGATATGGGCCAAATGTGGGCAACTGGGATTAGCTTAGGGGTTTAAAAAAAAAGGGCGGCATGGACAAGTTGGACCGAAGGGCCTGTTTCCATGCTGTAAACCCCTATGACTCTATTACCTCTATGACTCTACCAAATTAGACCACTAGACATAGGAGCAGAAGTAGGCCATTCAGCCCATCGAGTCTGCTCTGCCATTCAATGAGATCATGATTGATCTGATGTGATTACCCCCAACTCCACTTTCCCGCCTTATCCCCATAGCCCTTGATTCTCTTACTGGTTAAAAACATCTCTATCGCAGCCTTGAACATACTGAACGTCCCAGCCTCTCCAGCCTTCTGCGGGAAAGAATTCTGCAGATTCACTCCCAGAGAGAAGAAATTCCTCCTCATCTCTGTCTTCAGTAGATGACCCCCTGACTCTGAGATTCTGCCCTCTGGTGCTAGACTCTCTCACAAGGGAAACAACCTCTCAGCATCGACCCTGTCAGCCCCCTGAGAGTCCAATATGTCTCAATAAGGTCACCTCTCATTCTGACCTTTAAAATCCTGAGGGGTATTGACAGGGTGGAGGAGGGGTATTGACAGGGTGGAGGAGGGGTATTGACAGGGTGGACGCGGAGAGGATGTTTCCTCATGTCAGAAAATCTAGAACTAAGGGTCACTGTTTAAAAATAAGAGATCACTCATTTAAGACGGAGATGAGGGGAATCTTTCCCTCTCTGAAGGTGGTGAATCTCTGGAACTCTTTTCCTCAGAAGGCAGTGGAAGCATCATGTTTGAGTGTTTGAAGGCAGATCGAGATAGATTCACGATTAACAAGGGGGTGAAAGGTTATCGGGGGATGAGCAGAAAGTCTGGTTGATTACAGAACTGGACAGTGTTCAGGAACATTTAGTCTCCCATGTGGGACCTTGTCAAAAGCTTTGCTGAAATCCATATAAACTATATCGACTGCACTACCCTCATCTACACATCTGGTCACCCCCTCCAAAATTCAATCAAATTTGTTAGGCATGACCTCCCTCTGACGAAGCCATGCTGACTATCCCTGATCAAGCTTTGCCTCTCCAGTGGAGATAGATGCTCTCCTTCAGACGTTTCTCTAATAGTTTCCCAGCCACTGAATGCCCCCCACTGCCCTTCTGTCGATTTTCCCGTTAGTAGCTGCTCCCAGTCTACCTTGGCCAGAACCCATCTTGTTTTACTAAAATCCGCTCTCCCCCCAATCCAAAACATTTTTTACAGCTTGTCTATTTCCTTGTCCACAACAAGCTTAAATTGTACCGTGTTGTGATCGCTGTCACTAAATTGCTCCCCCATCACCAGCTCAACGACCTGTCCGGCTTCATTCCCCAGCATCAGGTCCAGCACAGCTCCCACCCTTGCTGGACCCTCCACATATTGACCTAAAAGGTTCTCCTGTACAGATCTCAAGAAATCTACTCCATCCAACCCCTTAACACTGTGTACATCCCAGGTATTTGCGAGAACTCGGCTCAAAGGGCCGAATGGCCTCCTCCTGCTCCTATCTTCTAACTGCAGAATAAAAGCACAAAGTTTTTCCCCAGTTAGCAGCCTAACATCCCGTGTAATGTAGGTCAGCCTTGGAGAGAGCTCAGTCGAGCCTCAGCCTATGAGCTGAGCACGGAATTGTATTCGGGTGAGCCGGAAACCTCGATCTGTTTCTGGTTTCCTGTTTCTGCTCTCTCAACGTTTCTGTGAAGCATCTGCTCTGTGAGCCACCCCCACAGCACAGACTTTGATAAATCCCAGACAGCAGCAAAGCTTGAGCTGTTTGTACCAGCAAGAGTTCTCAAAGGCAGGCTGGGTAAAATTCATGTCAAACCTTCAGACCCTTTTCAATGAGTAGCTGGAAATTCAGCTGTGTTGAGCCTTGGCACTAATCATCCAGTTATCAACTCAAATTAAACTTCCAGACACTCTCTGCTCCCATGAGGGCAGCGCCTGGGGACAGGGGGGCATGAGAAAATAACAAAGAAAATTACAGCACAGGAACAGGTCCTTCGGCCCTCCAAGTCTGCACCGACCATGCTGTCCGTCTGAACTAAAACCTCGACCCTTCCGGGGACCATATCCCTCTGTTCCCATCCTGTTCATGTATTTATCCAGACGCCCCTTAAAACTCACTATTGTATCCGCTTCCACTACCTTCCCCGGCAGTGAGTTCCAGCCACTCACCACCCTCTGTGTAAAAAAAACTTGCCTCGTACATCTCCTTCAAACCTTGCCCCTCGCACCCTAAACCTGTGTCCCCTAGTAATTGACTCTTCCATCCTGGGAAAAAGCTTCTGACTATCCACTCTGTCCATGCCTCTCATAATCTTGTAGACTTCTATCAGGTCGCCCCTCAACCTCCATCGTTCCAGTGAGAACAAACCAAGTTTCTCCAACCTCACTATAAGAAGGATGTGGAAGCGCTGGAAAGAGTGCAGAGGAGATTTACCAGGATGCTGCCTGGTTTGGAAGGTAGGTCTTATGAGGAAAGGTTGAGGGAGCTAGGGCTGTTCTCTCTGGAGCGGAGGAGGCTGAGGGGAGACTTAATAGACATTTATAAAATGATGAAGGGGATAGATAGAGTGAACGTTCAAAGACTATTTCCTCGGGTGGATGGAGCTATTACAAGGGGGCATAACTATAGGGTTCGTGGTGGGAGATACAGGAAGGATATCAGAGGTAGGTTCTTTACGCAGAGAGTGGTTGGGGTGTGGAATAGACTGCCTGCAGTGATAGTGGAGTCAGACACTTTAGGAACATTTAAGCGGTTATTGGATAGGCACATGGAGCACACCAGGATGATAGGGAGTGGGATAGCTTGATCTTGGTTTCAGATAAAGCTCGGCACAACATCGTGGGCCGAAGGGCCTGTTCTGTGCTGTACTGTTCTATGTTCTATGCTCTCCTCATAGCTAATGCTATATGGACCAGGCAGCATGCTGGTAAATCTTTTCTGTACCCTCTCCTAAGCCTCCATATCCTTCTGGTAGTGTGGCGACCAGAATTGAACACGATATTCCAAGTGCGGCCTAACTAATGTTCTACAAAGCTGCAAAATGACTTGCCAATTTTTAAACTCAATACCCCAGCTTTATTAGACCTTCCAAAATGCATTACCTCACATTTGTCCAGATTAAGCTCCATCTGCCATCTCTCCACTCAAGTCTCCAACTGATCTATATCCTGCTGTATCCTACAGTCGTAGTCATAGAGGTTTACAGCATGGAAACAGGCCCTTCAGCCTAACTTGTCCATGCCGCCCTTTTTTTTAAACCCCGAAGATAGTCCCAATTGCCCGCATCCTCTGATGGTCCTCATCGCTATCCGCAAATCCACCAACCTTTGTGTCGTCCGCAAACTTACTCATCAAACCAGTTACATTTTCCTCAAAATCATTTATATATATTACAAACAGCAAAGGTCCCAGCACTGATCCCTGAGGAACGCCACTTGTCACAGCCCTCCATTCAGAAACACACCCTTCCACTGCTACCCTGTCTTCTTTGACCGAGCCAGTTTTGTATCCACCTTGCCAGCTCACCTCTGATCCCATGCGACTTCACCTTCTGCACCAGTCTGCCATGAGGGACCTTGTCAAAGGCCTTACTGAAGTCCATGTAGACAACATCCACTGCCCTACCCTCATCAATCATCTTCATCACTTCCTCAAAAAACTCGATCAAGTTAGTGAGACACGACCTCCCCTTCACAAAACCATGTTGCCTCTCACTAATACGTCCACTTATTTCCAAGTGGGAATAAATCCTATCTCGAAGAATCCTCTCCAAGGGATAATAAGGGGCAGTAGTGAGAGAGGGCTGTTGTGGGGTATAACACGAGGCTGGGGGTAGAGTGAGTGTGGTAAAAGGGGTGGTTGAGGGGATGGGGTGATGATTGAGTGGGGCTGTGTGATGGAAGGTGGGTTTTGCGGCGAGTGTGTGTGTGAGGGTGTGTGTGTGAGTGTGTGTGTGAGAGAGTGTGTGAGAGAGTGTGGGAGAGAGTGTGTCCCTTCACAAAGACTTCAATGCTTGCTGTAAATTGCTGAGCAGGGTACAGGGAGATACAGTGAGAAGCTCCCAGAGCGTGCAGCTGCTTCAGAGAGGCTGCTGAGAGACACAGAGCGAGTGAGTGTAGCAGGCGGTGAGAGACAGAGTGTGAAGAGGATTGTGGAGGTATAGAGTGAGAAGCAGGCAGAATCCAGCTGTGTGTGATCCGTTAGGATGTGCAGAGGCTGAGTGAGTGAGTGTGAGACAGTTAGCACAATCTGGGAGTCTGCGGCTCAGCCGACTGACAGTTTGACAGTAAATGTGTTGGGATATGAGTGCAGGTTGTGCTGAGGGTTTCTCAGTCTCTGCCCCGGCAGTTCTCTCGATGCCGTCACTCCCTGAGTCAGTGCAATTGGTGAGATTCAGAAAACAGAACCCGTCACCAAACTCCCAGAGCAAATAGAGAGCGGGAAACAGCCTGGAGCCCCCCGCCCCCCACTGACACTGACCCACCCCACCCACCCCCCCCACTGACACTGACCCACCCCCACCCCCATCCCCCACTGACACAGACCCACCCCACCCACCCCCCCCCACTGACACTGACCCACCCCCACCCCCCACCCCCCACTGATACTGACCCACCCCCACCACCACCCCCCACTGACACTGACCCACCCCACCCACAGACACTGACCCACCCCACCCCCCACCCCCCCCACTGACACTGACCCACCCCACCCCCCACCCCACCCACAGACACTGACCCACTCGCACCCCACCCCACCCCCCACCCCCCCCCCACTGACACTGACCCACCCCACCCACACCCCACCCACAGACACTGACCCACCCCACCCCCCCCACTGACACTGACCCACCCCACCCCCACCCCCCCCACTGACACTGACCCACCCCACCCCCCCCACTGACACTGACCCACCCCACCCCCCCCACTGACACTGACCCACCCCACCCACACCCCACTGACACTGACCCACCCCCACCCCCCCCACTGACACTGACCCACCCCCACCCCACCCACAGACACTGACCCACCCCACCCACACCCCACCCACAGACACTGACCCACCCCCACCCCCACCCCACCCACAGACACTGACCCACCCCACCCACACCCCACCCCCCCCACTGACACTGACCCACCCCCACCCCCCACTGACACTGACCCACCCCCACCCACTCCCCACCCCCACCCCCCACAGACACTGACCCACCCCCACCCCACCCCCCACCCCTCACCCCCCACCCCCCACTGACACTGACCCACCCCCACCCCCCACTGACCTACCCCCACCCCCACCCCACCCCCACCCCCCACTGACACTGACCCACCCCCACCCCCACCCCACCCCCACCCCCCACTGACACTGACCCACCCCACCCCCACCCCCCACTGACACTGACCCACCCCACCCCCACCCCCCACTGACACTGACCCACCCCACCCACACCCCACCCACAGACACTGACCCACCCCACCCCCCACCCACCCCACTGACACTGACCCACCCCCACCCCACCCCCACCCCCCACTGACACACCCGCACCCCCACCCCTCCCCCCACCCCCCACTGACACTGTGATGCACCTCAATGAGCACCCGGAAACAAGGCTTTAGTACTGAAGGCTTTAATACATTAACAATGAAACTACGAACACAAATTCACCCGTTCAGACTGAAGGGGTCCTGCCGGAGCAGGGGGTCTTATACCCTGCCACCGGAGGCGGGACCCCTCTGAAGTGTGCCATGATAACACTTAGGACAGGTAAACACCCTATCCCAACAACATAGTACAACCCCCATAACGACAACACCCTAGCCCAACAGTAACACAATAACAACCCCAGTGGTGAACCAACGATGGTTCACCACATTCACCCCTCCTTTAGGAACCAAAGGTGGCGGGGTGGATGAAAACAGACAATGACAAAAAAAAATAACAGGATTCACAAGTCCAGACGGTCTGGAGGACCACACCGACGCTGCGATCTTCTCAACACCGGTTGCGAAACCGGAGCAGGTGCTTGCGGTGGCTCTCTCAAAGCAACATCTGGCTGTCCCCTCAAAGACTCCCGGGCCGGCCGGCCCTGATGAGGCGATGGTGCAGGGGATCCTGGAACGTTTGGTGGTGGTGGTGGTGGTGATGATGGTGGCGCCGATCTCCGAGTCTCAGGCAAGCTGTACATGGGAGTAAAAGTGTTATGCACTGGTCCCGGTGCTGACCGCGCCACGTCTGGGGAAGTAATGAGGAGTAGTGGATCTGTGACTGGGGGAATAGGAGCGACAGGAGTTGCTACGTCCCCTGCGGGCGCCAGGTCTCTAATGGAGACAGTGTCCTCTCGCCCGTCAGGATATGCCACATAGGCATACTGAGGGTTGGCGTGGAGGAGTTGGACCGGTTCGACCAAGGGGTCGGACTTGCGAGCCCTCACATGGCACCGCAGAAGGACGGGTCCTGGGTACGTCAACCAGGCTGGCAATGAGGTCCCCGAGGACGACTTCCGAGGGAATGAGAACATCCTCTCGTGGGGAGTAGCATTGGTTGCCGTACACAGGAGGGAGCGGATAGAATGGAGCGCATTTGGAAGGACCTCCTGCCACCGGGAGACTGGAAGGCCCTTGGATTTCAGTGCCAGTAGGACAGCCTTCCAGACTGTAGCATTCTCCCTTTCCACCTGTCCGTTACCCCTAGGGTTGTAGCTCGTGGTTCTACTAGAGGCAATCCCGAATGAGAGCAGGAATTGCCTCAAGTCGTTGCTCATGAACGACGAGCCCCTGTCGCTATGAATATAGCAGGGGTACCCGAACAGGGTAAAAAGCTCACTGAATGCCTTGATGACGGTGGCAGTCGACGTGTCCGCACAGGGGAAAACAAACGGAAACCGGGAAAATTCGTCTATTATGTTAAGAAAATAGACATTCCGATCCGTTGAGGGAAGGGGGCCCTTAAAATCTACACTCAGCCTCTCAAAAGGGCGAGTGGCCTTGACCAAATGTGCCCGGTCTGGTCGATAAAAGTGTGGTTTGCATTCTGCGCAAATCCGACAACTTCTAGTAACTGACCTGACCTCCTCCACCGAGTAGGGTAGGTTGCGGGCTTTTATGAAGTGGTAGAGTCTGGTGACTCCAGGATGACACAGATCATTGTGGAGAGCCTTCAAGCGGTCCTCCTGCATGATGGCGCATGTTCCGCGCAAGAGGGCATCCGAGGGCTCATTGAGCTTCCCTGGACGATACATAATATCGTAATTATAGGTGGAGAGCTCAATTCTCCACCGCAAGATCTTATCGTTCTTGATCTTGCCCCTCTGCGTGTTACTAAACATAAACGCCACGGATCGTTGATCCGTGATCAGGGTGAACCGCTTACCTGCCAGGTAATGGCGCCAGTGTCTGACTGCCTCCACAATGGCCTGAGCCTCCTTCTCCACCGCTGAGTGCCGAATTTCGGGGCCTTGAAGGGTGCGGGAAAAAAACGCGACGGGCCTGCCTGCCTGGTTTAGTGTGGCGGCTAGGGCGAAATCAGATGCATCACTCTCCACCTGGAAGGGGATGGATTCATCCACTGCGTGCATCGTGGCTTTCGAAATGTCGCTTTTCAAAACCTTGAAGGCCAATTGGGCCTCCGGCGTAAGTGGGAAGGTCGTGGACTTAATGAGCGGACGAGCTTTGTCCGCATAGTTGGGGACCCACTGTGCATAGTACGAAAAGAACCCGAGGCATCTCCTGAGTGCTTTCGTGCTAGCGGGCAAGGGAAGTTCAGTGAGTGGTCGCATACGGTCTGGATCAGGGCCAATGACCCCGTTTTCCACCACGTATCCGAGGATGGCTAACTTACGCGTACGGAATACGCATTTCTCCCTGTTATAGGTCAGATTCAGGCGAGATGCAGTGCGCAGAAAGTGTTGGAGATTCGTGTCATGGTCCTGCTGGTCATGGCCGCAGATGGTGACGTTATCCAGGTACGGGAAGGTAGCCCGCAACCCGTTCTGGTCCACCATTCGGTCCATAGCACGCTGGAAGACCGAGACCCCATTGGTGACACCAAATGGAACCCTGAGGAATTGGTATAGACGACCATCCGCCTCAAAGGCCGTATATTGTCGGTCCTCTGGGCGGATGGGGAGTTGATGGTAGGCGGACTTAAGGTCTATGGTAGAAAACACTCGGTACTGCGCAATCTGATTGACCATATCAGAAATGCGCGGGAGAGGATACGCATCCAGCTGCGTGTATCTATTAATGGTCTGACTATAGTCGATGACCATCCGAGGTTTGTTCCCGCTTTTGACTACCACGACCTGCGCTCTCCACGGACTAGCACTGGCCTGTATGATCCCTTCCTTGAGGAGCCGCTGAACCTCAGATCTAATAAAGATCCGGTCCTCAGCGCTGTAACGCCTACTTTTAGTAGCGATGGGCTTGCAGCCAGGTACCAGATTTTTAAAAAGGGATGGTGTCGTGATCTTCAGGGTGGATAGATTGCACGCGGGGCGTTTTGGGCAATTTGGAGGCTGCGGCTGGTTCCCTACGGCCAGTGAAGGGAGTGGCCCACCGTACTGTAGGATCACACTCTTCATGTGGACCATAAAATTTAGTCCGAGGAGAATTGGCGCGCAAAGGTGAGGTAACACAAGGAGCCTGTATTGCTCGTAGACTGTGCCCTGTACCTCAAGAGTTACCATACATCGTCCTTGGATCGGTACAGACCGGGACTGTGATGCCATGGAAATGGTCTGCTTGGCAGGGAGAACCCGGAGTCCACACCTTTTAGCAGTTTCAGGGTGTATGAAACTTTCGGTGCTCCCACTGTCAAACAGACAATTTACAGTTCTGCCACTAACCTTTACCTCCATCATAGAATGTTCCAGTCTGAAATGCCTGGTCTGATCCAGAGAGATCGACGCCACCGTTGGCCCCTGGGCGTCACTGCATGCTGCCGATGTGGATGCTGAGGACCCCTGCTGGTCGCTCCTAGTCGTCGTGGACCATGATGGCCGCCCCCATGAATCGCATGTGGCCGAGGGCGCCAAGCGCAGCGACTCCTGGTGGTCTTCCTCCTCCTCTGTTTGCCACGATGGCGCCGTCCTGAGGTCGCACGTGGTCGGACCTCGTGGGTACTGCAGCGCCGAAGGAGATGGTCTCCGTTCTGGAGGGTTACAAGCTGCACTGCCGTTTTTAGGTTTGGACCTGCAGACTTTGCTGTAGTGGCCTTTTTTACCGCACTGGCTGCAGATTGCCGTTCTTGCCGGACACTGCTGCCGTGGATGCTTAGCCCCACCGCAAAAATAGCATCGCTGGCCCCCTGGAGCTGCCGCCGTCGTCGAATCGATCTGGGAGCACGGGTTCGCGGGGCAAGGAGGGAGCAGAGCTTGCTCCAACCACGTTGACTGCACGTGGTCCTCGGGGTACAGCGCCAAGCTCTTCGACGCCGCCTCCAACCTCACGGCCATCCCCATTGCCTGGGTCAAGTTGAGTTTCCCCTTTTCTAGTAATTTAAGTCTGATATACGAGGACCCTACCCCTGCTACGAACGCGTCTCGGGCGAGGTCGTGCATGTACTGCTCGGCGGAGACGTCCTTACAGTCACAACCCCTGGCAAGCTGCAGGAGTTCATTGGCGTAGTCTTCTATGGTCTCGCCCGACTGCCGACGTCGTGTAGCGAGGAGATAACGAGCGTGAATCTCGTTGGGTGGCGTAATGTACCTATTCTTTAGGAGCTCGACGGCACCCTGGTAAGTGGAAGCTGCACGAATGGCTAGGTAAATCATGTCGCTTACCCTTGCGTGGAGGACCTGGAGTCTATCACTGTCCGTAGTGATAGCTACCGAGGCTGCCAGGTAGTCCTCGAAGCACTTCCACCAATGTTCGAACGTGTTAGCTGCACCGACCGCACGTGGGTCCAGTGTCAGACGATCCGGTTTTAGGATCTGCTCCATATTCTCAGTTAATGTATTAAATTGATGCACCTCAATGAGCACCCGGAAACAAGGCTTTAGTACTGAAGGCTTTAATACATTAACAATGAAACTACTAACACAAATTCACCCGTTCAGACTGAAGGGGTCCTGCCGGAGCAGGGGGTCTTATACCCTGCCACCGGAGGCGGGACCCCACTGGAGTGTGCCATGATAACACTTAGGACAGGTAAACACCCTATCCCAACAACATAGTACAACCCCCATAACGACAACACCCTAGCCCAACAGTAACACAATAACAACCCCAGTGGTGAACCAACGATGGTTCACCACACACTGACCCACCCCACCCCACCCCCCACTGACACTGACCCACCCGCACCCCCACCCCTCCCCCCACCCCCCACTGACACTGACCCAACCCCACCCCACCCCCCACCCCTCACCCCCCACCCCCCACTGACACTGACCCACCCACACCCCACCCCCCACCCGCACCCCCCACTGACCCACCCCCACCCCACCCCCTACATCCCACCCCCCCACAGACACTGACCCACCCACACCCACACTCCCCACTCCCCACTGCCACTGACCCACCCACACCCTCCCCTCCCCCACCCCTCTCCCCACTGACACTGACACCCCACCCACCCCCAACCCACTGACCCTCCCCTCACCACCCCCCACTGACACTCCCCCACCCCAACCCCACCCCCCTCCCCACTGACCCTCCCCCACCCCCACTAACATTCCCCCACCCCCTCCCCCCCACTGACCCTCCCCTCTTCACCCCGCCCCCACCCTCCAATCCCCACTGACACTCCCTCAACATCCCCCCTCCCCACTGACACTCCCCCACCCCAACCCCACTCCCCCTCCCCACCGACCCTTCCCCCCTCCCCACACCCACCCCCTCTTCCTATTGACACTCCCCCACTGACACTCCCCCTCCCCCAACTTCCCCACCCCCCCACTGATCCATCCCCTCCCCCTCTTCTCCATTTCCACCCCACACCCTCCACATCTGGAGAGGTTAAGGGGCATAGAACAGAGATAAAGGGCCTTGGGACAGAGGGTAAGGGGGGTGGGTCAGAGGGTAAGGGTCGGTGGGTCAGAGGGTAAGGGTCAGAGGGTAAGGGTCAGAGGGTAAGGGTCAGAAGATAAGGGTCAGAGGGTAAGGGTCAGAGGGTAAGGGTCAGAGGGTAAGGGTCAGAGGGTAAGGGTCAGAGGGTAAGGGTGGTGAGGCTAAGGGTACGAGTCAGAGGGTATCTTTCTGGCTGTTTTGTCCGACATCATTCTGAGATTTGTGAGAGGATATCAGTCTCCGAAATGATTGGAAGAAAGAAAGGACCCATCAGGATTGCAACACGGATTCCATCACCTCAAGATGCCGTGGCGAAGGAAGTCTGTGCGAAGCAGTTAGGTTGGAGCTAGTTTTACCGGAGCAGCCCGTCTCCCCGTGGCCAGTGACAGAGAGAGTCCCTCTGACCAGATCCTGACCGAGCCCGAGTCCCACCCAGCAGCCTGGGGAGGGAGAATTCAATCACAATGTCAAACATCAGCACTTCCTGCCTCCGACAGATTGAAGCTAATTTCTGAGTGGCTAAAACCAACTCAGCAAAACCCCTGACAGCCGAAACTTTCACACTGAGTTACACCAGGAAGATAAATGGTTCAATCTCAAGGAAATACTTCACACAGCAGCATCAGGTTAATGAGAACACGGGATTAGATACAGAGTAAAGCTCCCTCTACACTGTCCCCATCAAACACTCCCAGGACAGGTACAGCACAGGGTTAGATACAGAGTAAAGCTCCCTCTGTACTGTCCCCCATCAAACACTCCCAGGACAGGTACAGCACGGGGTTAGATACAGAGTAAAGCTCCCTCTACACTGTCCCCATCAAACACTCCCAGGACAGGTGCAGCACGGGGTTAGATACAGAGTAAAGCTCCCTCTACACTGTCCCCCATCAAACACTCCCAGGACAGGTGCAGCATGGGGTTAGATACAGAGTAAAACTCCCTCTGCACTGTCCCCATCAAACACTCCCAGGACAGGTGCAGTACGGGGTTAGATACAGAGTAAAGCTCCCTCTACACTGTCCCCATCAAACACTCCCAGGACAGGTGCAGCATGGGGTTAGATACAGAGTAAAGCTCCCTCTACACTGACCCATCAAACACTCCCAGGACAGGTACAGCACAGGGTTAGATACAGAGTAAAGCTCCCTCTACACTGTCCCCCATCAAACACTCCCGGACAGGTACAGCACGGGGTTAGATACAGAGTACAGCTCCTACACTGTCCCCATCAAACACTCCCAGGACAGGTACAGCACGGGGTTAGATATAGAGTAAAGCTCCCTCTACATTGTCCCCATCAAACACTCCCAGGACAGGTACAGCACGGGGTTAGATATAGAGTAAAGAACCCTCTACATTGTCCCCATCAAACACTCCCAGGGCAGGTACAGCACGGGGTTAGATATAGAGTAAAGCTCCCTCTACATTGTCCACATCAAACACTCCCAGGACAGGTACAGCCCGGGGTTAGATACAGAGTAAAGCTCCCTCTACATTGTCCCCATCAAAACAAATCTCACTAGCTCTCCTGTCTGGAGACAATACACATCTCTTTAACCTGTGCTTAATGCTCCCTCTACTCACATTGTCTGTACCTTTAAGACTTGATGAGCTGTAAAGACTCACATTCCAATCATTATTCATGTAAATTGAGTGTGTGTCTTTGTGCCCTGTTTGTGATCAGAACTCCCACCCACCTGACAAAGGGACAGCCTGTTCCGAAAGCTAGTGGCTTTTGCTACCAAATAAACCTGTTGGACTTTAACCTGGCATTGTTAGACTTCCTACTGTGTCCCATCAAACACTCCCAGGACAGGTACAGCATGGGGTTAGATACAGAGTAAAGCTCCCTCTACACTGTCCCCATCAAACACAGTAAGAGTTTTAACAACACCAGGTTAAAGTCCAACAGGTTTATTTGGTAGCAAATACCATTAGCTTTTGGAGCCTAATGGTATTTGCTACCAAATAAACCTGTTGGACTTTAACCTGGTGTTGTTAAAACTCTGACTGTGTTTACCCCAGTCCAACACCGGCATCTCCACATCATGGCTACCATCAAACACTCCCAGGACAAGTACAACATGGGGTTAATACAGAGTAAAGCTCCCTCTGCACTGTTCCCATCAAACACTCCCAGGACAGGTACAGCACAGGGTTATATACAGAGTAAAGCTCCATCGACACTGTCCCCATCAAACACTCCCAGGACAGGCACAGCACGGGGTTAGATACAGAGTAATGCCCCCTCTACACTGTTCCCCATCAAACACTCCCAGGGCAGGTACAGCACGGGGTTAGATACAGAGTAAAGCTCCCTCTACACTGTCTCCATCAAACACGATGTGGAGATGCCGGCGTTGGACTGGGGTAAACACAGTAAGAAGTTTAACAACACCAGGTTAAAGTCCAACAGGTTTATTTGGTAGCAAAAGCCACACAAGCTTTCGGAGCTCTAAGCCCCTTCTTCAGGTGAGTGGGGCTTAGAGCTCCGAAAGCTTGTGTGGCTTTTGCTACCAAATAAACCTGTTGGACTTTAACCTGGTGTTGTTAAACTTCTTACTCCATCAAACACTCTCAGGACAGTCACAGCACGGAGTTAGTTACAGAGTAAAGCTCCCTCGACACAAAGTGCTACATTGGGGGAAGGCTAATTACAACAATATTTTGTTTTTGAGGAAGAGAAGGTGTTACAGGCTAATAGGCTGGAGGAAATAGATGTTCGGAGGGAGGATGTCCTGGCAGTTTTGAATAAACTGAAGGTCGATAAGTCCCCTGGGCCTGATGAAATATATCCTAGGATTCTTTGGGAGGCAAGGGATGAGATTGCAGAGCCTTTGGCTTTGATCTTTGCGTCCTCACTGTCCACGGGGATGGTGCCAGAGGACTGGAGAATGGCGAATGTTGTTCCTCTGTTTAAGAAAGGGAATAGAAATGACCCTGGTAATTATAGACCGGTTAGTCTTACTTCGGTGGTTGGTAAATTGATGGAAAAGGTCCTTAGGGATGGGATTTACGACCATTTAGAAAGATGCGGATTAATCCGGGATAGTCAGCACGGATTCGTGAAGGGCAAGTCGTGCCTCACAAATTTGATTGAATTTTTTGAGGAGGTAACTAAGTGTGTTGATGAAGGTAGGGCAGTTGATGTCATATACATGGATTTTAGTGAGGCGTTTGATAAGGTCCCCCATGGTCGGCTTATGATGAAAGTGAGGAAGTGTGGGATAGAGGGAAAGTTGGCCGATTGGATAGGTAACTGGCTGTCTGATCGAAGACAGAGGGTGGTGGTCGATGGAAATTTTTCAGATTGGAGGCAGGTTGCTAGCGGTGTGCCGCAGGGATCAGTGCTTGGTCCTCTGCTCTTTGTGATTTTTATTAATGACTTAGAGGAGGGGGCTGAAGGGTGGATCAGTAAATTTACTGATGACACCAAGATTGGTGGAGTAGTGGATGAGGTGGAGGGCTGTTGTAGGCTGCAAAGAGACATAGATAGGATGCAAAGCTGGGCTGAAAAATGGCAAATGGAGTTTAACCCTGATAAATGTGAGGTGATTCATTTTGGTAGGACTAATTTAAATGTGGATTACAGGGTCAAAGGTAGGGTTCTGAAGACTGTGGGGGAACAGAGAGATCTTGGGGTCCTTACCCACAGATCTCTAAAGGTTGCCACTCAATTGGATAGAGCTGTGAAGAAGGCCTATAGTGTGTTAGCTTTTATTAATAAGGGGTTGGAGTTTAAGAGCCGTGGGGTTATGCTGCAACTGTACAGGACCTTGGTGAGACCACATTTGGAATATTGTGTGCAGTTCTGGTCACCTCACTATAAGAAGGATGTGGAAGCGCTGGAAAGAGTGCAGAGGAGATATACCAGGATGCTGCCTGGTTTGGAGGGTAGGTCTTATGAGGAAAGGTTGAGGGAGCTCGGGATGTTCTCTCTGGAGTGGAGGAGGCTGAGGGGAGACTTAATAGAGGTTTATAAAATGATGAAGGGGATAGATAGAGTGAACGTTCAAAGACTATTTCCTCGGGTGGATGGAGCTATTACAAGGGGGCATAACTGTAGGATTCATGGTGGGAGATATAGGAAGGATATCAGAGGTAGGTTCTTTATGCAGAGAGTGGTTGGGGTGTGGAATGGACTGCCTGCAGTGATAGTGGAGTCAGACACTTTAGGAACATTTAAGCGGTTATTGGATAGGCACATGGAGCACACCAGGATGATAGGGAATGGGATAGCTTGATCTTGGTTTCAGATAAAGCTCGGCACAACATCGTGGGCTGAAGGGCCTGTTCTGTGCTGTACTGTTCTATGTTCTATGTATTAGGCAGGAACTGAAGATTGTGGCTTGGGGGCAGATGTTTGAGGGCAAATCAACATCTGGCATGTGGAAAGCTTTCAAGTGTAAGTTGATAGGGATTCAGGACCGGCACATTCCTGTAAGGATGAAGGATAAGTATGGCAAGTTTCGGGAACCTTGGATAACGAGAGATATTGTGAGCCTAGTCAAAGAGAAGAAGGAAGCATTTTTCGACGCTAGGGGGCTGGGAACACAGGAAGCAAGTGTGGAATACAAGGAAAGTAGAAAGAAACTTAAGCAAAGAGTAAGGAGGGCTAAAAAGGGCTCACGAAAAAGCATTGGCCAGCAGGATTAAGGAAAATCCCAAGACTTTTTATACATATATAAAGAGCAAGAGGGTAGCCAGGGAGAGGGTTGGCCCACTGAAGGACAAAGTAGGGAATCTATGCGTGGAGCCAGAGGAAATGGGTGAGGGATTAAATGAGTACTTTGCATCAGTATTCACCAAAGAGAAGGACTGGGTGGATGATGAGTCTGGGAAAGGATGTGTAGATAGTTTGTGTCATGTTGAGATCAAAAAGGAGGAGGTATTGGGGTTCTTGAGAAACATCAAGCTAGACAAGTCTCCAAGGGCCTGATGGGATATACCCCAGAATACTGAGAGAGGCAAGGGAGGAAATTGCTGGGGCCTTGAGAGAAATCTTTGTGTCCTCACTGGCTACAGGGGAGGTCCCAGAGGATTGGAGAATAGCCAATGTTGTTCCTTTGTTTAAGAAGGGTAGCAAGAATAATCCAGGTAATTACAGGCCGGTGAGCCTTACATCAGCGGTAGGGAAATTATTGGAGAGGATTCTTCGAGACAGGATTGATTCCCACTTGGAAATAAGTGGACGTATTAGTGAGAGGCAACGTGGTTTTGTGAAGGGGAGGTCGTGTCTCACGAACTTGATCGTGTTTTTCGAGGAAGTGACAAAGATGATTGATGAGGATAGGGCAGTGGATGTTGTCTACATGGACTTCAGTAAGGCCTTTGACAAGGTCCCTCATGGCAGACTGTGGCAGAAGGTGAAGTCGCATAGGATCAGAGGTGAGCTGGCAAGGTGGATACAGAACTGGCTCGGTCAAAGAAGACAGAGGGTAGCAGTGGAAGGATGCGTTTCTGAATGGAGGGCTGTGACAAGTGGTGTTCCTCAGGGATCAGTGCTGGTACCTTTGCTGTTTGTAATATATATAAATGATTTGGAGGAAAATGTAACTGGTTTGATTTGTAAGTTTGCGGACGACACAAAGGTTGGTGGATTTACAGATAGCGATGAGGACCATCAGAGGATAAAGCAGGATATAGAACAGTTGGAGACGTGGGCGGAGAGATGGCAGATGGAGTTTAATCCGGACAAATGTGAGGTAATGCATTTTGGAAGGTCTAATGCAGATAGGAAATATACAGTAAATGGCAGAACCCGAAGGAGTATTGATAGGCAAAGGGGTCTGGGTGTACAGGTACACAGGTCACTGAAAGTGGCAATGCAGGTGGAGAAGGTAGTCAAGAAGGCATACGGCCTTCATCGGCCGGGGTATTGAGTTTAAAAATTGGCAAGTCATGTTGCAGCTTTATAGAACCTTAGTGAGGCCGCACTTGGAATATAGTGTTCAATTCTGTTCGCCACACTACCAGAAGGATGCGGAGGCTTTGGAGAGGGTACAGAAAAGATTTACCAGGATGTTGCCTGGCATGGAGGGTATTAGCTATGAGGAGAGGTTGGAGAAACTTGGTTTGTTCTCACGGGAATGACGGAGGTTGAGGGGAGACCTGATAGAAGTCTACAAGATTATGAGGGGCATGGACAGAGTGGATAGTCAGAAGCTTTTTCCCAGGGTGGAAGAGTCAATTACTGGGGGGGCACAGGTTTAAGGTGCGAGGGGCAAGGTTTAAAGGAGATGTACGAGGCACGTTTTTTACACAGAGAGTGGTGGGTGCCTGGAACTCGCTGCCAGAGGAGGTCGTGGAAACGGATACGGTAGTGACTTTTAAGGGGCGTCTTGACAAATACATGAATAGGATGGGAATAGAGGGATATGGTCTCCGGAAGGGTAGGGGGTTTTAGTTAAGTCAGGCAGCGTGGTCGGTGCAGGCTTGGAGGGCCGAAGGGCCTGTTCCTGTGCTGTAATTTTCTTTGTTCTTTGTACACGGTCCCCATCAAACACTCCCAGGACAGGTACATAGGTATGGAACGAGACAAGTTAAATACAGGTACGAATGTGTGGATTGCCTGATGTAAATCCTTACATTAGGACCTCAATCTCAATTTTAAGTCCACTGGCACTGTCAGAGGGTCAGTACTGAGGGAGTGCCGCACTGTCAGAGGGTCAGTACTGAGGGTGTGCCGCACTGTCAGAGGGTCAGTACTGAGGGAGTGCCGCACTGTCAGAGGGTCAGTACTGAGGGAGTGCCGCACTGTCAGAGGGTCAGTACTGAGGGAGTGCCGCACTGTCAGAGGGTCAGTACTGAGGGAGTGCTGCACTGTCAGAGTGTCAGTACTGAGGGAGTGCCGCACTGTCAGAGGGCCAGTACTGAGGGAGTGCTGCACTGTCAGGGAGTCAGTACTGAGGGAGTGCCGCACTGTCAGAGGGTCAGTACTGAGGGAGTGCCGCACTGTCAGAGGGTCTGTGCTGAGGGAGTGCCGCACTGTCAGAGGGTCAGTACTGAGGGAGTGCCGCACTGTCAGAGGGTCAGTACTGAGGGAGTGCTGCACTGTCAGAGGGTCAGTACTGAGGGAGTGCCGCACTGTCAGAGGGTCAGTACTGAGGGAGTGCTGCACTGTCAGAGGGTCAGTGCTGAGGGAGTGCCGCACTGTCAGAGGGTCAGTACTGAGGGAGTGCTGCACTGTCAGAGGGTCAGTACTGAGGGAGTGCCGCACTGTCAGAATGTCAGCACTGAGGGAGTGCTGCACTGTCAGAGGGTCAGTACTGAAGGAGTGCTGCACTGTCAGAGGGTCAGTACTGAGGGAGTGCCGCACTCTCAGAATGTCAGCACTGAGGGAGTGCCGCACTGTCAGAATGTCAGCACTGAGGGAGTGCCGCACTGTCAGAGGGTCAGTACTGAGGGAGTGCTGCACTGTCAGGGAGTCAGTGCTGAAGGAGTGCTGCACTGTCAGAGGGTCAGTACTGAGGGAGTGCTGCACTGTCAGGGAGTCAGTGCTGAGGGAGTGCCGCACTGTCAGAGGGTCAGTACTGAGGGAGTGCCGCACTGTCAGAGGGTCAGTGCTGAGGGAGTGCTGCACTGTCAGGGAGTCAGTGCTGAGGGAGTGCCGCACTGTCAGAGGGTCAGTACTGAGGGAGTGCCGCATTGTCAGAGGGTCAGTGCTGAGGGAGTGCCGCACTGTCAGAGGGTCAGTGCTGAGGGAGTGCTGCACTGTCAGGGAGTCAGTACTGAGGGAGTGCTGCACTGTCAGAGGGTCAGTACTGAGGGAGTGCTGCACTGTCAGGGAGTCAGTGCTGAGGGAGTGCCGCACTGTCAGAGGGTCAGTGCTGAGGGAGTGCCGCACTGTCAGAGGGTCAGTACTGAGGGAGTGCCGCACTGTCAGAGGGTCAGTACTGAGGGAGTGCTGCACTGTCAGAGGGTCAGTACTGAGGGAGTGATGCACTGTCAGGGAGTCAGTGCTGAGGGAGTGCCGCACTGTCAGATGGTCAGTACTGAGGGAGTGCCGCATTGTCAGAGGGTCAGTACTGAGGGAGTGCTGCACTGTCAGGGAGTCAGTACTGAGGGAGTGCTGCACTGTCAGAGGGTCAGTACTGAGGGAGTGCTGCACTGTCAGGGAGTCAGTGCTGAGGGAGTGCCGCACTGTCAGAGGGTCAGTACTGAGGGAGTGCCGCACTGTCAGACAATCAGTGCTGAGGGAGTGCTGCACTGTCAGAGGGTCAGTACTGAGGGAGTGCTGCACTGTCAGAGGGTCAGTACTGAGGGAGTGCTGCACTGTCAGGGAGTCAGTACTGAGGGAGTGCCGCACTGTCAGAGGGTCAGTACTGAGGGAGCGCCGCACTGTCAGAGGGTCAGTACTGAGGGAGTGCCGCACTGTCAGAGGGTCAGTACTGAGGGAGCGCCGCACTGTCAGAGGGTCAGTACTGAGGGAGTGCTGCACTGTCAGAGGGTCAGTACTGAGGGAGTGCCGCACTGTCAGAGGGTCAGTACTGAGGGAGTGCCGCACTGTCAGAGGGTCAGTACTGAGGGAGTGCTGCACTGTCAGAGAGTCAGTACTGAGGGAGTGCCGCACTGTCAGAGGGTCAGTGCTGAGGGAGTGCTGCACTGTCAGACAATCAGTGCTGAGGGAGTGCCGCACTATCAAAGGGTCAGTGCTGAGGGAGTGCCGCACTGTCAGAGGGTCAGTGGTGAGGGAGTGCCGCACTGTCAGACAATCAGTGCTGAGGGAGTGCCGCACTGTCAGAGGGTCAGTGCTGAGGGAGCGCGCACTGTCAGAGGGTAAGTGCTGAGGGAGTGCTGCACTGTCAGAGGGTCAGTGCTGAGGGAGTGCTGCACTGTCAGAGGGTCAGTGCTGAGGGAGTGCTGTACTGTCAGAGGGTCAGTACTCAGGGAGTGCCACGCGGTCAGAGGGTGAGTGTTGAAGGAGTGCCGCACTGTCCGAGGGTCAGTACTGAGGGAGTGCCGCACTGTCAGAGGGTCAGCACTGAGGGAGTGCTGCACTGTCAGAGGGTCAGTACTGAGGGAGTGCCGCACTATCCGAGGATCAGTGCTGAAGGAGTGCCGCACTGTCCGAGCGTCAGTACTGAGGGAGTGCCGCACTGTCAGAGGGTCAGTGCTGAGGGAGTGCCGCACTGTCAGAGGGTCAGTACTGAGGGAGTGCCGCACTGTCAGAGGGTCAGTGCTGAGGGGGTGCCGCACTGTCAGAGGGTCAGTACTGAGGGAGTGCCGCACTGTCAGAGGGTCAGTACTGAGGGAGTGCCGCACTGTCAGAGGGTCAGTGCTGAGGGAGTACCGCGCTGTCACAAGGTCAGTGCTGAGGGAGTGCCGCACTGTCAGAGGGTCAGTGCTGAGGGGGTGCCGCACTGTCAGAGGGTCAGTACTGAGGGAGTGCTGCACTGTCAGGGAGTCAGTGCTGAAGGAGTGCTGCACTGTCAGAGGGTCAGTGCTGAGGGAGTGCCGCACTGTCAGACAATCAGTGCTGAGGGCGTGCCGCACTGTCAGAATGTCAGCACTGAGGGAGTGCCGCACTGTCAGAATGTCAGCACTGAGGGAGTGCCGCACTGTCAGAGGGTCAGTACTGAGGGAGTGCCGCACTGTCAGGGAGTCAGTGCTGAAGGAGTGCTGCACTGTCAGAGGGTCAGTACTGAGGGAGTGCTGCACTGTCAGGGAGTCAGTGCTGAGGGAGTGCTGCACTGTCATGGGTCAGTACTGAGGGAGTGCTGCACTGTCAGGGAGTCAGTGCTGAGGGAGTGCCGCACTGTCAGAGGGTCAGTACTGAGGGAGTGCCGCACTGTCAGAGGGTCAGTGCTGAGGGAGT
The DNA here is from genome assembly GCF_964213995.1 of Mustelus asterias. Taxonomy (NCBI): domain Eukaryota; kingdom Metazoa; phylum Chordata; class Chondrichthyes; order Carcharhiniformes; family Triakidae; genus Mustelus; species Mustelus asterias. Next base: position 145,428,748 of record NC_135806.1, on the reverse strand, counting down.
GCTGCACTGTCAGGGAGTCAGTGCTGAGGGAGTGCCGCACTGTCAGAGGGTCAGTACTGAGGGAGTGCCGCATTGTCAGAGGGTCAGTGCTGAGGGAGTGCCGCACTGTCAGAGGGTCAGTGCTGAGGGAGTGCTGCACTGTCAGGGAGTCAGTACTGAGGGAGTGCTGCACTGTCAGAGGGTCAGTACTGAGGGAGTGCTGCACTGTCAGGGAGTCAGTGCTGAGGGAGTGCCGCACTGTCAGAGGGTCAGTGCTGAGGGAGTGCCGCACTGTCAGAGGGTCAGTACTGAGGGAGTGCCGCACTGTCAGAGGGTCAGTACTGAGGGAGTGCTGCACTGTCAGAGGGTCAGTACTGAGGGAGTGATGCACTGTCAGGGAGTCAGTGCTGAGGGAGTGCCGCACTGTCAGATGGTCAGTACTGAGGGAGAGCCGCATTGTCAGAGGGTCAGTACTGAGGGAGTGCTGCACTGTCAGGGAGTCAGTACTGAGGGAGTGCTGCACTGTCAGAGGGTCAGTACTGAGGGAGTGCTGCACTGTCAGGGAGTCAGTGCTGAGGGAGTGCCGCACTGTCAGAGGGTCAGTACTGAGGGAGTGCCGCACTGTCAGAGGGTCAGTACTGAGGGAGTGCCGCACTGTCAGAGGGTCAGTACTGAGGGAGTGCTGCACTGTCAGAGAGTCAGTACTGAGGGAGTGCCGCACTGTCAGAGGGTCAGTGCTGAGGGAGTGCTGCACTGTCAGACAATCAGTGCTGAGGGAGTGCCGCACTATCAAAGGGTCAGTGCTGAGGGAGTGCCGCACTGTCAGAGGGTCAGTGGTGAGGGAGTGCCGCACTGTCAGACAATCAGTGCTGAGGGAGTGCCGCACTGTCAGAGGGTCAGTGCTGAGGGAGCGCGCACTGTCAGAGGGTAAGTGCTGAGGGAGTGCTGCACTGTCAGAGGGTCAGTGCTGAGGGAGTGCTGCACTGTCAGAGGGTCAGTGCTGAGGGAGTGCTGCACTGTCAGAGGGTCAGTACTGAGGGAGTGCTGCACTGTCAGGGAGTCAGTACTGAGGGAGTGCCGCACTGTCAGAGGGTCAGTACTGAGGGAGCGCCGCACTGTCAGAGGGTCAGTACTGAGGGAGTGCCGCACTGTCAGAGGGTCAGTACTGAGGGAGCGCCGCACTGTCAGAGGGTCAGTACTGAGGGAGTGCTGCACTGTCAGAGGGTCAGTACTGAGGGAGTGCCGCACTGTCAGAGGGTCAGTACTGAGGGAGTGCCGCACTGTCAGAGGGTCAGTACTGAGGGAGTGCTGCACTGTCAGAGAGTCAGTACTGAGGGAGTGCCGCACTGTCAGAGGGTCACTGCTGAGGGAGTGCTGCACTGTCAGACAATCAGTGCTGAGGGAGTGCCGCACTATCAAAGGGTCAGTGCTGAGGGAGTGCCGCACTGTCAGAGGGTCAGTGGTGAGGGAGTGCCGCACTGTCAGACAATCAGTGCTGAGGGAGTGCCGCACTGTCAGAGGGTCAGTGCTGAGGGAGCGCGCACTGTCAGAGGGTAAGTGCTGAGGGAGTGCTGCACTGTCAGAGGGTCAGTGCTGAGGGAGTGCTGCACTGTCAGAGGGTCAGTGCTGAGGGAGTGCTGTACTGTCAGAGGGTCAGTACTCAGGGAGTGCCACGCGGTCAGAGGGTGAGTGTTGAAGGAGTGCCGCACTGTCCGAGGGTCAGTACTGAGGGAGTGCCGCACTGTCAGAGGGTCAGCACTGAGGGAGTGCTGCACTGTCAGAGGGTCAGTACTGAGGGAGTGCCGCACTATCCGAGGATCAGTGCTGAAGGAGTGCCGCACTGTCCGAGCGTCAGTACTGAGGGAGTGCCGCACTGTCAGAGGGTCAGTGCTGAGGGAGTGCCGCACTGTCAGAGGGTCAGTACTGAGGGAGTGCCGCACTGTCAGAGGGTCAGTGCTGAGGGGGTGCCGCACTGTCAGAGGGTCAGTACTGAGGGAGTGCCGCACTGTCAGAGGGTCAGTACTGAGGGAGTGCCGCACTGTCAGAGGGTCAGTGCTGAGGGAGTACCGCGCTGTCACAAGGTCAGTGCTGAGGGAGTGCCGCACTGTCAGAGGGTCAGTGCTGAGGGGGTGCCGCACTGTCAGAGGGTCAGTACTGAGGGAGTGCCGCACTGTCAGAGGGTCAGTACTGAGGGAGTGCTGCACTGTCAGAGGGTCAGTGCTGAGGGAGTGCCGCACTGTCAGACAATGAGTGCTGAGGGAGTGCCGCACTGTCAGAATGTCAGCACTGAGGGAGTGCCGCACTGTCAGAGGGTCAGTACTGAGGGAGTGCTGCACTGTCAGGGAGTCAGTGCTGAAGGAGTGCTGCACTGTCAGAGGGTCAGTACTGAGGGAGTGCTGCACTGTCAGGGAGTCAGTGCTGAGGGAGTGCCGCACTGTCAGAGGGTCAGTACTGAGGGAGCGCCGCACTGTCAGAGGGTCAGTACTGAGGGAGTGCTGCACTGTCAGAGGGTCAGTGCTGAGGGAGTGCTGCACTGTCAGGGAGTCAGTGCTGAGGGAGTGCCGCACTATCAGAGGGTCAGTACTGAGGGAGTGCCGCATTGTCAGAGGGTCAGTGCTGAGGGAGTGCCGCACTGTCAGAGGGTCAGTGCTGAGGGAGTGCGGCACTGTCAGGGAGTCAGTACTGAGGGAGTGCTGCACTGTCAGAGGGTCAGTACTGAGGGAGTGCTGCACTGTCAGGGAGTCAGTGCTGAGGGAGTGCCGCACTGTCAGAGGGTCAGTACTGAGGGAGTGCCGCACTGTCAGACAATCAGTGCTGAGGGAGTGCCGCACTATCAAAGGGTCAGTGCTGAGGGAGTGCTGCACTGTCAGAGGGTCAGTACTGAAGGAGTGCTGCACTGTCAGAGGGTCAGTGCTGAGGGAGTGCCGCACTGTCAGACAATCAGTGCTGAGGGAGTGCCGCACTGTCAGAATGTCAGCACTGAGGGAGTGCCGCACTGTCAGAATGTCAGCACTGAGGGAGTGCCGCACTGTCAGAGGGTCAGTGCTGAGGGAGTGCCACACTGTCAGAGGGTCAGTACTGAGGGAGTGCTGCACTGTCAGAGGGTCAGTGCTGAGGGAGTGCCGCACTGTCAGAGGGTCAGAGATGAAGGACTCATGGCTTTTTGGGATGGAAATTTGCCATCCTCACCAAGTTTGCCGTACATGTGACTCTGGATCCACAGCTAACTCCCCTCTGGAATGGCTTGAAGAACAACTGCTGGCCTTGCCTCTGCTGCCCAGTCCTGTGGAAAAAGACATTTTCAATCAGTGTTTGACTGCATTTGTGCCTGCCTTGAGGGGCTGATCTCGGGAAGAATGTTTGAACAAATTCAGCCTCTAACTGTCGGGGTGAAAAGGGCCCATCGCTAAAACCTGAAGGAGTATAAAAACCATTGACAAATTCTTTTATCAAAGTTGTGAATCACTCAGAGCTCCCGAGAGGGATGGAAAACCCCCAACCAAGCTCCAAACGTTACATTTCTAAACATACCAGGGGATCTTGATCATTTGATCTGGGTGTCCTTGTGCATGAGTCTTAGAAAGTGGGTGTGCAGGTGCAGAATGTTATCGGGAAGGCCAATGGAACCTTGGCATTTATTGCAAAGGGTTTAGAGTATAAAAATAGAGAAGTGTTGTTACAATTGTATAAGGCATTGGTGAGACCACAATTGGAGTATTGGTCACCTTTGAGGAAGGGTGCAGTGGCACTGGACGCGGTTCAGAAGAGGTTCATTAGACTGATTGAAGGAGGAGCGGTGAGTAGCTCAGGCTTGTACTCATTGGAGTACAGAAGAATGAGGGGGGATTTGACTGAGGTATATAAAATACTCAACGGGATTGATGAAGTAAATGTTAACCAAATATTCCCCCTTCTAGAACAGTCTCGGACAAGAGTAAGAGGGAGGGAGGTTCCAGACAGAGATCAGGAGAAGCTGCTTCTCACAGAGCGTTGGAACTCACGGCCCCAGAGAGCAGTGGATGCAGAATCAATCAATCGATTTAAGAAAGAGACGGATAAAATATTTGATCAAAAGCGAGATAAAGAACTGTGGGGAAAAGGCAGGGAAGTGGAGTTAGGATGAGATAGAGATCAGCCGTGATCGTATAGAAGGGCGGAGCAGGTTCGAAGGGGTGAATTACCCACTCTCGCTCCTAGTTCCCATGTTCCTCATGAGAGAAGTGGGCCGAGGATTGGCAAATAAATTTCAGTATAGATAAGTGTGAGATGCAGCAATTTGGAAAGTTAAATCAGGATAGGACTTATACAGTGAATGGTAGGGCCCTGGGGAGTGTTGAGGAACAGAGGGACCTAGGAGTACAAGTATATAGTTCGTTGAAAGCAGTGTCTCAGGTAGACAGAGCAGTGAAGAAGGCGTTTAGCAGTCTGGCCAGTCAGGGCACTGCGTGTAGGAGTTGGGACATTATGTATTAGTTGTATAAATCGTTGGTGAGGCCACAGGTGGAGTATTGTGCACAGTTTTGGTCACCCTGTTATAGGAAAGACATTGATAAACTGGAAGGAATGCAAAGAAGATTTACCAGGATACTGCCAGGACTCGTGGGCCTGAGTTACAGGGAGCGGTCGGCCAGGCTGAGGTTTTATTCCGCGGAAATTGGAGAATGAGGGGTGACCTTATTGAGGTTTATAAAATCCTGAGGGGCAGAGATAGGATGAATGCACATGTGTTTTTCCCAGGGAGGGCGAATTGAAAACTACAGGGCATAGGTTTAAAGTGAGATGGGAAAGATTTAAAGTTAGTCTGCAGGTGCAGGGCGGCACGGTAGCACAGTGGTTAGCACTGCTGCTTCACAGCTCCAGTGACCTGGGTTCGAATCCCAGCTCGGGTCACTGTCTGTGTGGAGTTTGCACATTCTCCTCGTGTCTGTGTGGGTTTTCTCCGGGTGCTCCGGTTTCCTCCCACAGTCCAAAGATGTGCGGGCTAGGTTGATTGGCCATTCTAAATTGCCCTTTAGTGTCCTGAGATGCATAGGTTAGAGGGATTAGTGGGTAAATATGTAGGAATATGTGGATAGGGCCTGGGTGGGATTGTGGTCGGTGCAGACTCGATGGGCCGAATGGCCTCTTTCTGCACTGTAGGCTTCTATGATTCTATGATAATAAGGAAGGCAAATGGAATCTTGGCATTTATTGCTAAAGGAATAGAATATAAAAGCAGTGAAGTGTTGCTGCAACTGTACAAAGCATTAGAGGGATCACACTCAGAATACTGTGCACAGTTTTAGTCCCCTATTTGGCATTAATTACTAATGGGATAGAGTATAAAAGTAGTGAAGTGTAGCTGCTACTGTGTCGGACACTGGGGAGACTGCACCTGAGCATTGCGCACAGTTTTTGTCCCCTTACTTGAGGAAGGATGTAAAGACAGTTCAAAGAAGGTTCATTGGATTGATTCCAGAGATGAAGGACTTGTTTATGTGGAGAGACTGAGCAGTTTAGGTCTAAACTCTCTAGAGTTTAGAAGAATGAGAGGAGATCTAATTGAGGTGAATGAGATACTAAAGGGAATGGACAGGGTCGATGCAGAGTGGATCATTCCTCTTGTTGGACATTCTAGAACAAGAGGCCATAGTTTTAGGCTAAGGGGAGGCAGATTTAAAACAGAGCTGAGGAGGAATTACTTCACTCACGGGGTGGTGAATCTGTGAAATTCTCTACCTCAGAGTGCGGTGGATGCCAGAACATGAAATAGATTTAAGGAGATAGAATCATAGAATCCTACAGTGCACAAGGAGGCCACTCGGCCTGTACTGACAACAATCCCACCCAGGCCCTATCCCCGTAACCGCACATATTTACCCTGCTAATCCCCCTGACACTAAGGGGCAATTTACCATGGCCAACCAACCTAACACGCACATCTTTGGACTGTGGGAGGAAACCGGAGCCCCCGGAGGAAACCCACGCAGACACGGGGAGAACGTGCAAACTCCACACAAACAATGACCCAAGCCGGGACTTGAATCAAGGTCCCTGGCTCTGTAATACAGCAGTGCTAACCCACTGTGCCACCGTGCCGCCCCTAGTTGGTATGTTTTTAATTAGCAATGGGATGAAGGGTTATGGAGAGGAGGCAGGAAGGTGGAGGTAAGATCAGCCATGATGATATTGAATGGCAGAGCAGGCCCGAGGGGCTGAATGGCCTCCTCCTGCCAGTTCTTATGTCCTTATGTTGGAAACAATTGACAGGAGTGGAATTACTGAATGTGAGCTGGGTGGGTAGCGCAGAAAGATTAAACTCTGCCAAAGAAAACACTGCCCAACAGAGAGAAGCAATTTTCACACAGGAAAGATGCGTTTGTAAAGGAAAATAAGACGGGGATTTAAAGCAGGAATTTCTGGAGCTGGGCTGGAAGCTGAGAGCCAAGACAAACATGTGGTCATCTCTGGTACGTTGCCGGTGCCACGTGATAGCGAGTTGAGGAACAGGGAGAGAGTGCAGTTAAACATGTGGTTGCAGGGATGGTGTAGGAGGGAGGGTTTCAGATACGTGGATAATTGGAACACATTCTGGGGAAGGTGGGACCTGTACAAACAGGACGGGGTGCACCTGAACCAGAGGGGCACCAATATCCTGGGAGGGAAATATGATACGGCTCTTCAGGGGGGTTTAAACTAATTTGTCAGGGGAGTGGGAAAAGGAGTTGTAGTCCAGAAGTCAGTGAGGGTGGTGAGGTATTGGGGAAGGTATCAGGGTCAAGGGTGGGTACCGGTAGACAGGAAGGTGGGTTGAAGTGTGTTTACTTCAATGCAAGGAGCATCCGGAACAAGGTAGATGAACTTGGGGCGTGGATTGGTACTTGGGACTACGATGTTGTGGCCATTACGGAGACGTGGGTAGAACAAGGACAGGAATGGTTGTTGGACGTTCCGGGGTATAGATGTTTCACTAAATGTAGGGAAGCTGGTAAAAGAGGTGGAGGAGTGGCATTGTTAATCAAGGATAGTTTAACGGCTGCAGAAAGGCACTTCGAGGGGGATCTGCACACTGAGGTAATATGGGCTGAGGTTAGAAATAGGAAAGGAGCGGTCACGTTGTTAGGAGTTTACTATAGGCCCCCAAATAGTAATAGAGATGTGGAGGAAGAAATTGCTAAGCAGATTATGGATATGTGTGGGGGTCACAGGGTAGTTGTCATGGGGGACTTTAACTTTCCAAATATTGATTGGAACCTTTGTAGGTCAAATAGTTCGGATGGAGCAGTTTTTGTGCAGTGTGTGCAGGAGGGTTTCCTGACACAATATGTGGATAGGCCGACAAGAGGTGAGGCCACATTGGATTTGGTACTGGGAAATGAACCGGGCCAAGTGTTAGATTTGGTTGTGGGAGAGCACTTTGGAGATAGTGACCACAATTCGGTGTCTTTTGTTATTGCAATGGAGAGGGATAGGGCCGTACGGCAGGGCAAGGTTTACAATTGGGGGAGAGGTAATTATGATGCGATTAGGCAAGAATTAGGGGGCATAAGTTGGGAACAGAAACCGTCAGAGAAAGGAACTAATGAAAAGTGGAACTTTTTCAAGGAACAAATACTGGATGTCCTTGATAGGTATGTCCCTGTCAGGCAGGGAGGAACAAAGAACAATACAGCACAGGAACAGGCCCTTCGGCCCTCCAAGCCTGCGCCGCTCCCTGGTCCAAACTAGACCATTCTTTTGTATCCCTCCATTCCCACTCCGTTCATATGGCTGTCTAGATAAGTCTTAAACGTTCCCAGTGTGTCCGCCTCCACCACCTTGCCTGGCAGCGCATTCCAGGCCCCCACCACCCTCTGTGTAAAATATGTCCTTCTGATATCTGTGTTAAACCTCCCCCGCTTCACCTTGAACCTATGACCCCTCGTGAACGTCACCACCGACCTGGGGAAAAGCTTCCCACCGTTCACCCTATCTATGCCTTTCATAATTTTATACACCTCTATTAAGTCTCCCCTCATCCTCCGTCTTTCCAGGGAGAACAACCCCAGTTTACCCAATCTCTCCTCATAACTAAGCCCCTCCATACCAGGTAACATCCTGGTAAACCTCCTCTGTACTCTCTCCAAAGCCTCCACGTCCTTCTGGTAGTGTGGCGACCAGAACTGGACGCAGTATTCCAGATGCGGCCGAACCAACGTCCTATACATCTGCAACATCAGACCCCAACTTTTATACTCTATGCCCCGTCCTATAAAGGCAAGCATGCCATATGCCATCTTCACCACCTTCTCGACCTGTGACCTCACTTTCAAGGATCTGTAGACTGAGGAAATGGCCGAGTGAGGGAACCATTGTTCACGAAAGAGGTGGAATGTCTTGTGAAAAGGAAGAGGGAAGCTTATGTAGGGATGAGGAAACAAGGTTCAGATGGCTCGATTGAGGGTTACAAGTTAGCAAGGAATGAGCTGGAAAAGGGGCTTAGGAGAGCTAGGAGGGGACACGAGAAGTCCTTGGCGGGTCGGATCAAGGAAAACCCCAAGGTTTTTTACTCTTATGTGAGGAATAAAAGAATGACCAGGGTGAGGTTAGGGCCGGTCAAGGACAGTAGTGGGAACTTGTGTATGGAGTCAGGAGAGATAGGCGAGGTGATGAATGAATACTTTTCTTCAGTGTTCACCAAGGAGAGGGGCCATGTTTTTGAGGAAGAGAAGGTGTTACAGGCTAATAGGCTGGAGGAAATAGATGTTCGGAGGGAGGATGTATTGGCAGTTTTGAATAAACTGAAGGTCGATAAGTCCCCTGGGCCTGATGAAATGTATCCTAGGATTCTTTGGGAGGCAAGGGATGAGATTGCAGAGCCTTTGGCTTTGATCTTTGGGTCCTCGCTGTCCACGGGGATGGTGCCAGAGGACTGGAGAATGGCGAATGTTGTTCCTCTGTTTAAGAAAGGGAATAGAAATGACCCTGGTAATTATAGACCGGTTAGTCTTACTTCGGTGGTTGGTAAATTGATGGAAAAGGTCCTTAGAGATGGGATTTACGACTATTTAGAAAGATACGGATTAATCCGGGATAGTCAGCACGGATTCGTGAAGGGCAAGTCGTGCCTCACAAATTTGATAGAATTTTTTGAGGAGGTAACTAAGTGTGTTGATGAAGGTAGGGCAGTTGGTGTCATATACATGGATTTTAGTAAGGCGTTTGATAAGGTCCCCCATGGTCGGCTTATGATGAAAGTGAGGAGGTGTGGGATAGAGGGAAAGTTGGCCGATTGGATAGGTAACTGGCTGTCTGATCAAAGACAGAGGGTGGTGATCGATGGAAATTTTTCGGATTGGAGGCAGGTTGCTAGCGGAGTGCCGCAGGGATCAGTGCTTGGTCCTCTGCTCTTTGTGATTTTTATTAATGACTTAGAGGAGGGGGCTGAAGGGTGGATCAGTAAATTTGCTGATGACACCAAGATTGGTGGAGTAGTGGATGAGGTGGAGGACTGTTGTAGGCTGCAAAGAGACATAGATAGGATGCAAAGCTGGGCTGAAAAATGGCAAATGGAGTTTAACCCTGATAAATGTGAGGTGATTCATTTTGGTAGGACTACAGGGTCAAAGGTAGGGTTCTGAAGACTGTGGAGGAACAGAGAGTTCTTGGGGTTCATATCCACAGATCTCTATAGGTTGCCACTCAATTGGATAGAGCTGTGAAGAAGGCCTATAGTGTGTTAGCTTTTATTAACGGGGTTGGAGTTTAAGAGCCGTTGGGTTCTGCTGCAACTGTACAGGACCTTGGTGAGACCACATTTGGAATATTGTGTGCAGTTCTGGTCACCTCACTATAAGAAGGATGTGGAAGCGCTGGAAAGAGTGCAGAGGAGATTTACCAGGATGCTGCCTGAATTGGAGGGTAGGTCTTATGAGGAAAGGTTGAGGGAGCTAGGGCTGTTCTCTCTGGAGCGGAGGAGGCTGAGGGGAGACTTAATAGAGGTTTATAAAATGATGAAGGGGATAAATAGAGTGAACGTTCAAAGACTATTTCCTTGGGTGGATGGAGCTATTACAAGGGGGCATAAGTATAGGGTTCGTGGTGGGAGATACAGGACGGATATCAGAGGTAGGTTCTTTACGCAGAGAGTGGTTGGGGTGTGGAATGGACTGCCTGCAGTGATAGTGGAGTCAGACACTTTAGGAACATTTAAGCGGTTATTGGATAGGCACATGGAGCACACCAGGATGATAGGGAGTGGGATAGCTTGATCTTGGTTTCAGATAAAGCTCGGCACAACATCGTGGGCCGAAGGGCCTGTTCTGTGCTGTACTGTTCTATGTTCTAACTGATGGAAAGACTGGAATGTCACTCACAGGCGGGAAAACTATGGAAAGAAGATCTGAAGCACTTCAATGATAAACCTGGAAAAGCAAAGTCTACAAAGATAGATCATCGAAACTTGATGAACTTCAGAAACAGGAGAAGGAATTGCTGGTACATTGGAATAGTTGCTCAAAAACAGAATTCAAAACTAAATCTGATGAACTCCTTGAAGTTCAATCCAATCTGAACAAAATGAAGGATCAGGTCACAACTCGAGACTTTAGAAGCAGGAACGAGTGATTCCATGAAGCAGATTGGTGCTCTGGTGAGTCAATTGAAGGACGCCGTGGAGAGGTCAGTGACTGAGGAAGAATGATTCAAAACACAATTGATTACCCAGCTGTATTCGTCAAACTTGGGTAAAGATTCCACAGATAACTCTGAAAGAAAGACAGCGTAAGGTACCAGAGCCATCGCTAAGCTGAAAGAAAAGATTCATAAACTCAAAACACAACTCAAAAAGGTTATAGTCATCATAACTGGGTAAAATTGGGAAGCAAGTTGGGATGTGGGTTTCACTTTTGAAACTTCCACTTGGCGGACCGCGTGATACGGGAGAATGAGAAAAAATGACAAGAAGTGAATTCGGACAGCAACCACCAATCAGCAAACAGCCAGACAGAACAAGAGGAGGAAGTGTTAGGTTTTTTAGGGAATATAAAGACTAACAAATCCCCTGGGCCTGATGGAATCTATCCAAGGCTGCTCAGGGAGGCGAGAGATGAAATCGCTGGGCCTCTGACGCAAATCTTTGTCTCGTCACTGGACACAGGTGAGGTCCCAGAGGATTGGAGGATAGCTAATGTGGTCCCGTTATTTCAGAAGGGTAGGAAGGATAACCCGGGAAATTATAGGCCGGTGAGCTTGACGTCCGTGGTAGGGAAGTTGTTGGAGAGGATTCTTAGAGATAGGATGTATGTGCATTTAGACAGGAATAAACTCATTAACGATAGTCAGCATGGTTTTGTGAGAGGGAGGTCATGCCTCACTAACCTGGTGGAGTTTTTTGAAGAAGTGACTAGAATGGTTGACGAGGGAAGGGCCGTGGATGTCGTCTATATGGACTTTAGTAAAGCGTTTGACAAAGTCCCTCATGGTAGGCTGGTGAAAAAGGTTGGATTTCATGGGATAAAGGGGAGGTGGCTAGATGGGTGGAGAACTGGCTTGGTCACAGAAGACAGAGGGTGGTAGTGGAAGGGTCTTTTTCCGGCTGGATGCCTGTGACTAGTGGTGTTCCGCAGGGCTCTGTATTGGGACCTCTGCTGTTCGTGATTTATATAAACAATCTGGAAGAAGATGTAACTGGGGTGATCAGTAAGTTTGTGGACGACATGAAAATGGCTGGACTTGCAGATAGTGAGGAAAATTGTCAGAGGCTACAGAAGGATATAGATAGGCTGGAAATTTGGGCAAAGAAATGGCAGATGGAGTTCAATCCAGATAAATGCGAAATGATGCATTTTGGTAGAACTAACGTAGGGGGGAGCTATAAGATAAATGGCAGAACCATAAAGGGTGTAGATACGCAGAGGGACCTGGTTGTGCAAGCCCACAGATCTTTGAAGGTGACGTCACAGGTGGAGAAGGTGGTGAAGAAGGCATATGGCATGCTTGCCTTTGTAGGATGGGGCATAGAGTATAAAAGTTGGGGTCTGATGTTGCAGTTGTATAGAACATTGGTTCGGCTGCATTTGGAATACTGCGCCCAGTTCTGGTCGCCACACTACCAGAAGGCTTTAGAGAGAGTGCAGAGGAGGTTTACCAGGATGTTGCCTGGTATGGAAGGGCTTATTTATGAGGAGAGATTGGGTAAACTGGGGTTGTTCTCACTGGAAAGACGGAGGATGAGGGGTGACCTAATAGAGGCGTATAAAATTATGAAAGGCATAGATAGGGTGAACGGTGGGAAGCTTTTTCCCAGGTCGGTGGTGACGTTCACGAGGGGTCATAGGTTCAAGGTGAGGCTGGGGGGGGGAGGGGGAGGTTTAACACGGATATCAGAAGGACGAATTTTACACAGAGAGTGGTGGGGGCCTGGAATGCGCTGCCAGGCAAAGTGGTGGAGGCGGACACACTGGGAACGTTTAAGACTTATCTAGATAGCCATATGAAGGAATGGGAATGGAGGGATACAAAAGAATGGTCTAGTTGGACCAGGGAGCGGCACGGGCTTGGAGGGCCGAAGGGCCTATTCCTGTGCTGTATTGTTCTTTGTTCTAAGAGTGGTTTAATGCCACAGATTGGAAGTGAAGGATAAAACATACAGAACAAATTCCAGCAATCCAGCAGAAACACTCTATCTCTCCTCCAACAACAGTATGAGTGAGATAGAGGGGCTATACAGCTTCCAGACCACCTGAACCTCCGGATTCAAGGACTTGAAGGGGGCGAGATGGGGTGGTGAGAATGTAGTAATAACAATGTGAATGTCTGATGGTAGTGACAATGCAGTCATGAAGTGGAGATGCCGGCGTTGGACTGGGGTGAACACAGTAAGAAGTTTAACAACACCAGGTTAAAGTCCAACAGGTTTATTTGGTAGCAAAAGCCACACAAGCTTTCGGAGCTCTAAGCCCCTTCTTCAGGTGAGTGGGAATTCTGTTCACAAACAGAGCATATAAAGACACAAACTCAATTTGCATGAATAATGGTTGGAATGCGAATACTTACAACTAATCAAGTCTTTAAGAAACAAAACAATGTGAGTGGAGAGAGCATCAAGACAGGCTAAAAAGATGTGTATTGTCTCCAGACAAGACAGCCAGTGAAACTCTGCAGGTCTCGGCAACTGTGGGGGTTACAAATAGTGTGACATGAACCCAACATCCCGGTTGAGGCCGTCCTCGTGTGTGCGGAACTTGGCTATCAGTTTCTGCTCAGCGACTCTGCGCTGTCGTGTGTCGCGAAGGCCGCCTTGGAGAACGCTTACCCGAATATCAGAGGCCGAATGCCCATGACCGCTGAAGTGCTCCCCAACAGGAAGAGAACAGTCTTGCCTGGTGATTGTCGAGCGGTGTTCATTCATCCGTTGTCGCAGCGTCTGCATAGTTTCCCCAATGTACCATGCCTCGGGACATCCTTTCTTGCAGCGTATCAGGTAAACAACGTTGGCCGAATTGCAAGAGTATGTACCGTGTACCTGGTGGATGGTGTTCTCACGTGAGATGATGGCATCTGTGTCGATGATCCGGCACGTCTTGCAGAGGTTGCTGTGGCAGGGTTGTGTGGTGTCATGGTCACTGTTCTCCTGAAGGCTGGGTAGTTTGCTGCGGACAATGGTCTGTTTGAGGTTGTGCAGTTGTTTGAAGGCAAGAAGTGGGGGTGTGGGGATGGCCTTGGCGAGATGTTCGTCTTCATCAATGACATGTTGAAGGCTCCGGAGGAGATGCCGTAGCTTCTCCGCTCCGGGGAAGTACTGGACAACGAAGGGTACTCTGTCCACTATGTCCCGTGTTTGTCTTCTGAGGAGGTCGGTGCGGTTTTTCGCTGTGGCGCGTTGGAACTGTTGATCAATGAGTCGAGCGCCATATCCTGTTCTTATGAGGGCATCTTTCAGCGTCTGGAGGTGTCTGTTGCGATCCTCCTCATCCGAGCAGATCCTGTGTATACGGAGGGCTTGTCCGTAGGGGATGGCTTCTTTAACGTGTTTAGGGTGGAAGCTGGAGAAGTGGAGCATCGTGAGGTTATCCGTGGGCTTGCGGTACAGTGAGGTGCTGAGGTGACCGTCCTTAATGGAGATGCGTGTGTCCAAGAATGCAACCGATTCCGGAGAGTAGTCCATGGTGAGTCTGATGGTGGGATGGAACTTGTTGATGTCATCATAGAGTTGTTTCAGTGATTGTTCACCATGAGTCCAAAGGAAGAAAATGTCATCGATGTATCTAGTGTATAGCATCGGTTGAAGGTCCCGTGCGGTGAAGAAGTCTTGTTCGAACCTGTGCATGAAGATGTTGGCATATTGAGGTGCGAATTTGGTCCCCATGGCTGTTCCGTGTGTCTGGATGAAGAACTGGTTGTTGAAGGTGAGGATATTGTGGTCCAGGATGAAGCGGATGAGATGTAAAATTGCATCTTTTTAGCCTGTCTTGATGCTCTCTCCACTCACATTGTTTTGTTTCTTAAAGACTTGATTAGTTGTAAGTATTCGCATTCCAACCATTATTCATGTAAATTGAGTCTGTGTCTTTATATGCTCTGTTTGTGAACAGAATTCCCACTCACCTGAAGAAGGGGCTTAGAGCTCCGAAAGCTTGTGTGGCTTTTGCTACCAAATAAACCTGTTGGACTTTAACCTGGTGCTGTTAAACTTCTTACAGTGACAATGTAAGCAGGTCAGTTATAATCACTTAAAATACATTGGATAAAGACCTGGGGGAGGTGTAGTATAAGGGTCTGGCATATATGGGTTTCATTTGGGGCTGAGTAAAGTGCCACCCACACAATGATGTAACAAGCACATGATCCACGGCCAGGACAGAGCCCTGGGTAGCAGCAAGCATGAAGACATCTCCTTGGTTGTATATTCGTAAATAGCTCTAAGATTCAATAAAGACCTACAGTTAACTTCAGTATGTCTACACAACCTATTGAAATGCAGCCAACACCCTCCAGCAGTTTCCTCTTGTGGGAGACAGATGAACCAGGGGACACGGTTTGAGAATGAGTTCATCTTTTATAACGAGGTGATGGTAAATATCCTCTCAGTGAATCATTGCTGTGTGGAATTCTCTTCCTCGCAGGCAGCGGGGGAGCTTGAGGCACTGAATTTATTCAAAGCTCAGACAGATCTTGGTCAACAAGGGAGTCAAGGGTTATGAGGGGCAGAAAGGAAAATGGAATTGAGGCAATCGAAACAGAGACGAGGAGCAGGAGGAGGCCATTCAGCCCCTTGAACCTGCTCCACCATTCAATATGATCATGGCTGATCCTCTATCTCAATGGCACACTTCAGCGCCCTCCCCTTACCCCTCAACACCTTTATCTAGAAATCTGTACATTTCCTTCTTAAATATATTCAGTGATTGGACCTCCACCGCCTTCTGTGGGAGAGAATTTCACAGGTTCACCACCCCCCAGTAATCAGTCTGGCAAACCTTTGCTGCTCTCCCTTGATGGCAAGTATATCCTTTCTTGGATAAGGAGATCAAAACTGTACACAATACTGCAGCAGTGGTCTCACCAAAGCCCTGTACAGCTGCAGTAAGACATCCTTTCTCCTGCACTTAAGTCCTCTTGCAATGAAGGCCAACACACCATTTCCCTTCCTAACTGCTCGCTGTACCTGCATGCTTAGTTTCAGGGGCTGGTGTACGAGGACAGTCAGGCCCCTTTGTACATCAACGTCTCCCAATCTATCACCATTCTGTTTCACCATCTGAAGCAGATAATTTCACATTTATCACATTATGCAGCATCTACCATGTATTTACCACTCACTCAACTTGTCTAAATCCCCTTGAAGCCTCTTAACATCCTCCTCACCATCACATTTCCACCAACTTTTGTACCATTGAAAATATTACTTTTAAATCCACGTTGACTTTGTCTAATCCTGTTAATATTTTCCAAGTTTCCTGTTATCACATCCTTTACAATAGATTCTTGCAGTTCTCTGCTACTACTGACTTCAGCCAGATCAGCTGTGACTTCAGTAATTTTAAAAATCTTTTCTGGGACATGGGCGTCATTGGCTGGCCAGCATTTATTGCCCATCCCTAGTTGCCCTTGTTGAGAGGTCAGTTGAGAGTCAGGCACATTGCTGTGGCTCTGGAGTCACATGTAGGCCAGACCGGGTAAGGAGGGCAGATTTCCTTCTCTAAAGGACATTAGTGACCCAGATGGGGGAGAGGCTCGAAGGGCTGAATGGCCTAGTTTAGTTTAGTTTAGTTTATTTATTAGTGTCACAAGTAGGCTTACATTAACACAGCAATGAAGTTACAATGAAAATGCCCTAGTTGCCACACTCCGGTGCCCGAGGGAGGTACACTGAGGGAGAATTTAGCATGACCAATGTACCTAACCAGCACATCTTTCGGACTGTGGGAGGAAACCGGAGCACCCGGAGGAAACCCACACAGACACGAGGAGAACGTGCAAACTCCGCACAGACAGAGGAACAATTCTCCTGGATTGGATCATGTCAATTCCTTTCAGGAATTGAGAATGGCTGAGTGTTTTCTAGTTGAAGGTGTGGATGTGTTTGCAGGCATTGAGCTTGGTGCTTGTTAGAACATAGAACATAGAACAGTACAGCACAGTACAGGCCCTTCGGCCCTCGCTGTTGTGCCGAGCTTTGTCTGAAACCAAGATCAAGCTATCCCACTCCCTATCATCCTGGTGTGCTCCATGTGCCTATCCAATAACCGCTTAAATGTTCCTAAAGTGTCTGACTCCACTATCACTGCAGGCAGTCCATTCCACACCCCAACCACTCTCTGAGTAAAGGACCTACCTCGGACATCCCTCCTATATCTCCCACCATGAACCTTATAGTTATGCCCCCTTGTAATAGCTCCATCCACCCGAGGATGTTGTCTGAGCTTTGTGGCATTGAGGGGGTTGGTATACCCAGTTGCTGACAGCAGGATGTGGTTAGACAGTGAACAGCAGTCGCTGACACTCGGAGCTTCCACTCTCTGGAAAAGGCACGAAATGTCAGGACACAGGAGTTTAGCTAGCTGCATGCTGCTGGCGTTCTTCCCCCACCTACTGCAGGAACTGCCTCATGCCTGGGCACAGAGTGGCTCCTCTGGTAAGAAAGGCTCTTGCTGAGAATTGTGTTTGGGATTTGGGTTTGGGCCAGGTCAGACGGTGCTGCACGCTCGCTATGAGCTCATGGCCAATCACTGCGGAATCAAGAGAATCCCTCTCAGCTCATTCTCAACACTAGGTGTGAGAGTTTAAAGTGTTGCCAAACATGAGAACAGGATTCACAAACCTTTATTAATGGCTTCTTTCCTCTCCATTTTTTTCACTATCTCTATCAGTTTCTCTCTCTCTCAGTCTGCCTCCGTCTGCCTCTGTCGATCTTAGTGTATTTATTAGTGTCACAAGTAAGGCTGTAATGAAGCTACTATGAAATGCCTCTAGTTGCCACATGCCAGCGCCTGTTCGGGTCAATGCACCTAACCAGCACGTCTTTCAGGCAGTGGAAGGAAACCGGGGAACTCGGAGGAAACCCACACAGACACGGGGAGAATGTGCAAACTCTACACAGACAGTGATCCAAGCCGGGAATCGAACCTGGGTCCCTAGAGCTGTGAGGCAGCAGTGTTAACCACTGTACCACCGTGCCGCCCTCTCACACTCTTTTTTTATATTCTATCACTATCCCTCAATATTCTCTCTAAATTTTTGTCTCTCTCTCAATCTCCGAAGCTGTATCACACTTTCTACCTCTCTCTGCTCCTCTCTCTGCTCCTCTCTCTGTTTTCCAGCCTCTCTCTCTCTCTGTCTCTGGGTGATGGGGTGAACTGGAATCCAGGAAAACAGGATCAGTTTGATTGTCCTTGCTGCAGGGAGGAGGGGTGGGGGGGACGGGAAGAGGTGGGGGTGGGGGCAGCTTGATGGTGGCAGGGGTGAGGGGTTGGAAGGTGGGGGTGGGCGTGGGGGGGGGGGGGGAGGGTGGGCGTGGGGGTTGGGGGCAACTCAGTGGTGACTGGGGGTCTGGGGTTGGATGGTGGGAGTGGGGTGAGGGGTTGGATGGTGGGGTGGGGGTGAGGGGTGAAGGCTGGGGGGGGAGGGTGAGGGGTGGGGGTGAAGGGTTGGATGGTGGTGGGGGATGAGGGATGGGGTGGGGGATGAGGGAGGGGGTGGGGAGTGTGGAGCAGCTCAGTGGTGACTGGGGCATCTTTCAGTTTACAGACAGTTGATGCAGGGTGACCCCAGCGAGGGTTTCGGAGCCAGGGTGATGGACAGAGGGTTGAGGGTGACCCCAGCGAGGGTCACGGAGCCAGGGCGATGGACAGAGGGTTAAGGGTGATGTTAGCAGTTTCTCGTTGCTTGGATGAGCAAATAACGAACATTTCAAACTCTGCAGCCCCCTTTGTATCTGTGATTGGAAGATTCGGCCCAGAACATCTGGTTCCTCAGCTAAACACAATGACTCAGCTAGCATCCTGACCCTTGACCCTGTGAGGTAATGATGAGGTCAGCACCCCCATAGAGTCATAGAGTCACACAGTGCAGAAAAGGCCCTTCAGCCCATCGAGCCTGTGCGACAATACCTACCACTACAGACGCACTCGTCCCATTCTCCAGCGCTTGTCCCGTATCCTTGAATGTTTTGATATCTTCAGCGCTGATCCAAATATTTTTTAAAGGTTGTAAGGTTTCCAGCCTCCTTATCTGTCCTTATCTGAGGATGTCCTTGCTATAGAAGGAGTACAGCGAAGGTTTACCAGGCTGATTCCCGGGGTGGCAGGTCTGTCATATGAGGCGAGACTAAGTCCATTAGGATTGTATTCACTGGAGTTTAGAAGAGTGAGAGGGGATCTCAGAGAAACTTTAAAAATTCTAACAGGGTTAAACAGGATAGATTCAGAAAAAATGTTCCCAATGGTGAGGGAGTACAGAACTTGGGGTTAGATATTGAGGATAATCTCAGAATCACAGAATTCTACAATGCAGAAGAGGCCCTTTGGCCCATCGAGTCTGCACCAATGCATGAAAGGCCCTGACCTGCCCACCTAATCCCACTTGCCAGCACTTGGCCCATAGCCTTCAATATTATGGCGTGCCAAGTACTCATCCAGGTACTTTTTAAAGGATGTGAGGCAGCTATGTTAGGGGTAAACCTTTTAGAACTGAGGTGAGGAGAAATTTCTTTATCCAGTGGGTGGTGAATGTGTGGAATTCACTACCACCGAAGGTAGTTGAGGACAAAACGTTGTGTGATTTCAAGAAGAAATTAGAAATAGCTCTTGGGGCTAAAGGGATCAAGGGATATGGGGGGAAGAGGGGGAATCAGGATATTGGATTTGATGATCAGCCATGATCATAATGAATGACGGAGCAGGCTCGAAGGGCCAAATGGCCTCCTCCTGCTTCTAGTTTCTATATAAAACATTTATTAATAAAATAAAAGGAAACTTAAACACTCAAGATTACATTTACACAGTTAATATTAGTCTCAGAGAACATTCCCCAAAAATGATTCTTTCTTGGTTCGACTCACAAATAAACACTCCTTTTGGCAATAGTCCCCATAAAATTTTCATCTATTTAAAAAAATCCAGTAATATTGTCACAAGGCGCTTACGGTTGCAGTAGGGGAGATATGTCACAGACCTCTTTCTCTCCCTCTCTGCTGTGAAAATTCTAAAAAGCTTCTAGACTGAACCAATGCTTCCTGGAAAAACAGACACTTCTTTGTCTGGACTCTTTACTCGCTGCTCTGTCCCAGCACAGACCACAATTCAGGGAATCTTTTATGACCACCTCCAACATAGCTCCCAACTTCTCTTTCATCTTTTCCTCAGCTTTGTAGACACCCATTCCCAGCTGAATTAAATTAGTTACAGGTTGACGCACAACCAAAGCCACAAACCTGCTCTCCAGCGTCTCACATTTCACCCCAAAAATATTTCAAAAATGGCCAATTGTTGCAATGTCTAAGAATACAAAGAACAAAGAAAATGACAGCACAGGAACAGTCCCTTTGGCCTCCAAGCCTGCACCGACCATACTGCCCAACTTAGCTAAAACCCCCTACCCTTCCAGGGACCATATCCCTCTACTCCCATCTTATTCATGTATTTGTCAAGATGCCCCTTAAAAGTCACAGAGAATGTTATTTGATATGGAATTCCTGACCTTTGATAAAGTTCCTGATAAGAGACTGTTAGCTGAACTTGAAGTACCTGGAATTGTGGACAAGTTATTGACCTGACTGGCAAACTGACTGAGTGGCTAGAGTCAGAGAGTAGGGAAAATGGGCTGGAAATCTCATTACAGCTTGTGGCCATCAGTGCCCCACAGGAATCTGCATTGGGGTTTGAATTATTCACTGTGTTCATTCACAAGGTGGATTACAAAGTAGAAAAGCACATTTTGAAACCTGGTGACACAGAGATCAGCAAGATTTTAAACTGTAGATGGAAGCAAAAAACTACAGAAATCTTGATAAAATTACAGAGATATCAATAAAATTAGAGATAGTGACAAAATTACAGAGATATTCATAAATTTACTGAGATCGTGATAAAATTACAGAGTCATACAGCACACAGACCCTTCTGCCCATTGTGCCTGTGTTGACCAGAGATTGGAACATGGAACGTAGAACAGTACAGCACAGTAACAGGCCCTTCAGCCCATAATGTTGTGCCAAACATGACGCCAAATTAAACTAATCCCTTCTGCTGTTGGCACAGACTTGTGGGCCGAAGGGCCTATCCCTGTGCTGTACTGACTGATCTTTGTTCTTTGCCTGCCCTTGCTCCATATCCCTCTGTTCCTCACATATTCATGTGCTTATCTAAAAGCTCTTTAAACGCCCCCATCGTATCTGCCTGCACCACCACCCCTGGCAGCGCATTCCAGACATCTACCACTCTCTGTATAAAATGTGTGCCCCTCACATCTCTTTTGAACTTTCCCCCTCTCATCTTAAGTGCGTGTCCCCGAATATTAGACATTTCAACTCTGGGGAAGATTCTGACTGTTGACCCTCTGTCTGCCTCTCGTTATTTTCTAGATTTCTATCAGGTCTCCCCTCAGCCTCCGTCACTCCAGAGAAAACAACCCTAGTTTGTCCAGCCTCTCCTTATAGCTCAATACCCTCTAATCCAGGCAGCATCCTGGTAAACCTCTTCTGCACCCTCTCCAAAGCTTCCACATCCTTCCTGTAATGTGGTGACCAGAATTGAACACAATACTCTAAGTGCGGCCTAAGCAAAGTTTTATAAAGCTGCAACATGACATCCTGACTCTTGTATTCAATGCACCGACCAATAAAGGCAACCGTGCCATACGCCTTCTTTACCACCCTGTCTACTTGTGTGGACACTTTCAGGGAGCTATGGACTCGAACCCCAAGATCCCTCTGTACATCAGTGCTGTTCAGGGTCCTGCCATAAACTGTATACACATCCTTAACATTTGATCTCCCAAAGTGCAGCACCTCACACTTACCCGGATTAAACTCCATCTGCCATTTCTCCACCCATTTCTGCAACTGATCTATATCCCACTGCATCCTTTGACAACCTTCTACACTATCCACAACTTCATCCAATACCAGTGTCTTGTGCTTAAACAAAGGAGACTACAATGGGATGAGGGAGGAGTTGGCTAAGGTAGACTGGGAGCAAAAACTTTATGGTGGGACAATTGAGGAACAGTGGAGGACCTTCAAAGTGATCTTTCACAGTGCTCAGCAAAAGTATATACCAGTGATAAGGAAGGACTGTAGAAAAAGAGATAATCAACCATGGATATCTAAGGAAATAAAGGAGGGATCAAATTGAAAGAAAATGCATACAAAGTGGCAAAGATTAGTGGGAACCGAGAGGATTGGGAAATCTTTAAAGGTCAGCAGAAAACCATGAAAAAAGCTATAAAGAAAAGTAAGATGGATTATGAGAGTAACCTAGCTCAGAATATAAAAACAGATAGCAAAAGTTTCTACAAATATATAAAATGAAAAAGAGTGGCTAAAGAAAACATTGGTCCTTTAGAGGATGAGAAGGGGGATGCAATAACTGAAAATGAGAAAATGGCTGAGGCATTGAACAGGTATTTTGTGTTGGTCTTCACAGTGGAAGACACAAATAACATGCCAAAAATTGATGACAGGAAGGCTATGGCAGGTGGGAACCTAGAAACTAGCATTATCATGAAAGAGGTAGTGTTGGGTAAGTTAATGGGGCTAAAGGTAGATAAGTCTCCTGGTCCTGATGGAATGCATCCCAGGGTACTAAAAGAGATGGCGGGAGAAATAGCAAATGCACTAGTGGTAATTTACCAAAATTCACTGGACTCTGGGGTGGTTCCCGCAGATTGGAAAACAGCAAATGTGACGCCACTGTTTAAAAAAGGAGGTAGACAAAAGGCGGGTAACTATAGGCCGGTTAGCTTAACGTCTGTAGTAGGGAAAACGCTTGAATATATCAAGGAAGAAATAGCAAGACATAGAACCATAGAACCATAGAAACAGACCTTTTGACCCTTCTTGTCTGTGCCGAACCATTTTTTGCCTAGTCCCACTGACCTGCACTTGGACCATATCCCTCCACACCCCTCTCATCCATGAACCCCTCCAAGTTTTTCTTAAATGTTAAAAGTGACCCCGCATTTACCACTTTATCCGGCAGCTCATTCCACACTCCCACCACTCTCTGCGTGAAGAAGCCCCCCCTAATATTCCCTTTAAACTTTTCTCCTTTCACCCTTAACCCATGCCCTCTGGTTTTTTTCTCCCCTAGCCTCAGCGGAAAAAGCCTGCTTGCATTCACTCTATCTATACCCATCAAAATCTTATACACCTCTATCAAATCTCCCCTCATTCTTCTACACTCCAGGGAATAAAGTCCCAACCTATTCAATCTCTCTCTGTAACTCAGCTTCTCAAGTCCCGGCAACATCCTTGTGAACCTTCTCTGCACTCTTTCAACCTTATTTACATCCTTCCTGTAACTAGGTGACCAAAACTGTACACAAGACTCTAAATTCGGCCTCACCAATACCTTATATAACCTTACCATAACACTCCAACTTTTATACTCGATACTCCGATTTATAAAGGCCAATGTACCAAAGGCACTCTTTACGACCCTATCCACCTGTGACGTCAATTTTAGGGAATTCTGTACCTCTATTCCCAGATCCCTCTGTTCAACTGCACTCTTCAGAGTCATACCATTTATCTTGTATGTTCTACTTTGATTTGTCCTTCCAAAGTGCGATATCTCACACTTGCCTGCGTTAAATTCCATTTTGTGGAGATGCCGGCATTGGACTGGGGTAAACACAGTAAGAGTTTTAACAACACCAGGTTAAAGTCCAACAGGTTTATTTGGTAGCAAATATCATAAACTTTTGGAGCGCTGCTCCTTCGTCAGATGGAGTGTGTAGAAACTTGATGTCTGTGTCGATATGCGCGATCTTCTTGGAGATCCTCTCCACTTGGAGCCGGCAGTTTGTGGTGTCGATGGTAGTCATGATGTGGGGATGTCGGCGTTGGACTGGGGTAAACACAGTAAGAGTTTTAACAACACCAGGTTAAAGTCCAGCAGGTTTATTTGGTAGCAAATACCATAAGCTTTCGGAGCGCTGCTCCTTCGTCAGATGGAGTGTCAGATTTCCACTCCATCTGACGAAGGAGCAGCGCTCCGAAAGCTTATGGTATTTGCTGCCAAATAAACCTGTTGGACTTTAACCTGGTGTTGTTAAAACTCTTATTAAATTCCATTTGCCATTTTTCAGCCTATTTTTCTAGTTGGTCCAAATCCCTCTGCAAGCTTTGAAAACCTTCCTCACTGTCCACTACACCTCCAATCTTTGTATCATCAGCAAATTTGCTGATCCAATTTACCACATCATCATCCAGATCATTGATATAGATGGCAAACAACAATCTGGATATAAACATCTGGATATAAATTGTCCCATTGGTAAGACGCAGCATGGGTTCATGAAAGGCAGGTCACGCTTGACAAATTTGCTGGAATCTTTTGAGAACATTACATGTGCAGTGGACAATGGGGAACCTGTGGATGTGGTGTATCTGGATTTCCAGAAGGCATTTGACAAGGTGCCGCACCAAAGGCTGCTACATAAAATAAAGGTGCACGGTGTTACGGGTAATGTATTAGCATGAATAGAGGATTGGTTAACTAACAGAAAGCAAAGAGTGGGGGTAAATGGGTGTTTTTCTGGTTGGCGATCAGTGACTAGTGGTGTGCCTCAGGGATCAGTGTTGGGACCGCAATTGTTTACGATTTACATAGATGATTTGGAGTTGGGGACCAAATGTAGTGTGTCAAAATTCACAGATGACACTAAGATGAGTGGCAGAGCAAAGTGTGCAGAGGACGCTGAAAGTCTGCAAAGGGATATAGATAGTCTAAATGGGTGGGCGAGGGTCTGGCAGATGGAGTATAATGTTGGTAAATGTGAGGTTATCCATTTTGATAGGAATAACAGCAAAATGGACTATTATTTAAATGGTAAAATATTGCAGCATGCTGCTGTGCAGAGGGACCTGGGTGTCCTTGTGCAGGAATCTCAAGGAGTTGGTTTGCAGGTGCAGCAGGTAATTAAGAAGGCAAATGGAATTTTGTCCTTCATTGCTAGAGGGATGGATTTTAAAAACATCGAGGTTATGTTGCAGCTGTATAAGGTGCTGGTGAGGCCACACCTGGAGTACTGTGTACAGTTTTGGTCTCCTTACTTGAGAAAGTATATACTGGCACTGGAGGGGGTGCAGAGGAGATTCATTAGGTTGTTTCCGGAGTTGAGAGGGTTGGCTTATGAAGAGAGACTGAGTAGACTGGGGCTATACTCATTGGAATTCAGAAGAATGAGGGGAGGTCTGAGAGAAAGATGTTAGTAATGAAGGGAATAGACGAGATAGAAACAGGTAAGTTGTTTCCACTGGCGGGTGAAACTGGAACTAGGGGGCATGGCCTCAAAATAAGGGGAAGCAGATTTAGGACTGAGTTGAGGAGGAACTTCTTCACACAAAAGGTTGTGAATCTGTGGAATTCCCTGCCCAGTGAAGCAGTTGAGGCTACCTCATTGAATGTTTTTAAGGCAAGGATAGATGAATTTTTGAACAGTAAAGGAATTAAGGATTATGGGGAGCGGGCGGGTAAGTGGAGCTGAGTCCACGAAAAGATCAGCCGTGATCTTATTGAATGGCGGAGCAGGCTCGAGGGGCGAGATGGCCGACTCCTGCTCCTGCTCCTAGTTCTTACGTTCTTATTTAAGAAAACATTTAACATGTATAGAAAGACAATTAGCAATAACTTTTACCAATTACAAACCCTTAACAAGTATACAAAATGTTTCAATCAAACAAACTCCCCGATACAAAACCCTTGCCACAGATTTAGCACAGAAAATACGAATGCTCACGTGATGCTGGAACGTAGTCCTTTGGGTGGAGAATTGAGACTCTGTCTTTCCAGTCTGGTAGCTTTGAGCAGCCTCTGGATATACACACAGAACAGCTTGAAGTCAGAACAACTTTCCAAAACACCAGGGAAAGAGAGAGAGAGACTCTCGGCCAGACAAACACCAACAGCAGATGTTTCACTCCAGGGAGGCCAGAGGGAACAAGAGGAGGTCACCGGAAAGCTGAATGAAACATTGGCTGCACACCAGCCAATCCAGAGCACCGCATTTTAGTCAGGGTGGAAAGGGAGCAGAGATTGAACCAATGCATTCAAATTCACATTGGTTTTTGCTGGAACAATTAGGCAGAGAATATTTCAGTGACAGGGGGTTCAGTAATGAGAGGACACAGAGTTAAAATTAAAGGAAGCAGGGTGGACATGAGATAGTGTTTCTGCAGACTGTTCAGTTGTGATCTCCAATGAGTTGCCAGGAAGGTGCTGTCAGCAAGCAGGCGGTGTGATCGGTTAATGGTTTCTGTGTGTTTTCAGATGTTGATGATGAACCGGATCTCCCCAGGATCACTTGCTTCAGCAACTTTGCCAATAGTGCCCTCGACGACAGGCTCACCTGTGAACTGACTGAACCAATCGCTGACAGCGAACCATTCAATGTGACTTTCAGGCAAGAAATGAGCCGCGTGTGGTGGGGGAGGGGCAAACCGTGAGGAAATCCACTGAGGGAGATCCACTGAGGAAATCCACTAAGGGAGATCCACTCTCACAGGGGGTGACTCTGAGGAAGATTCACTCTCACAGTGCTGAGGGAGTGCCGCACTGTCAGAGGGTCAGTGCTGAGGGAGTGCCGCACTGTCAGAGGGTCAGTACTGAGGGAGTGCCGCACTGTCAGAGGGTCAGTGCTGAGGGAGTGTCGCACTGTCAGAGGGTCAGTACTGAGGGAGTGCCGCACTGTCAGAGGGTCAGTGTTGAGGGAGTGCCGCACTGTCAGAGGGTCAGTGCTGAGGGAGTGCCGCACTGTCAGAGGGTCAGTACTGAGGGAGTGCCACACTGTCAGAGGGTCAGTACTGAGGGAGTGCCGCACTGTCAGAGGGTCAGTGCTGAGGGAGTGTCGCACTGTCAGAGGGTCAGTACTGAGGGAGTGCCGCACTGTCAGAGGGTCAGTGCTGAGGGAGTGCCGCACTGTCAGAGGGTCAGTACTGAGGGAGTGTCGCACTGTCAGAGGGTCAGTACTGAGGGAGTGTCGCACTGTCAGAGGGTCAG
This sequence comes from Mustelus asterias, assembly GCF_964213995.1. Classification (NCBI taxonomy): domain Eukaryota; kingdom Metazoa; phylum Chordata; class Chondrichthyes; order Carcharhiniformes; family Triakidae; genus Mustelus; species Mustelus asterias. The sequence continues at coordinate 145,402,088 of NC_135806.1, read as the reverse complement.
TACTGAGGGAGTGCCGCACTGTCAGAGGGTCAGTGCTGAGGGAGTGCCGCACTGTCAGAGGGTCAGTACTGAGGGAGTGTCGCACTGTCAGAGGGTCAGTACTGAGGGAGTGCCGCACTGTCAGAGGGTCAGTACTGAGTGAGTGCCGCACTGTCAGAGGGTCAGTACTGAGGGAGTGCTGCACTGTCAGAGGGTCAGTACTGAGGGAGTGCTGCACTGTCAGAGGGTCAGTGCTGAGGGAGTGCCGCACTGTCAGAGGGTCAGTGCTGAGGGAGTGCTGCACTGTCAGAGGGTCAGTACTGAGGGAGTGTCGCACTGTCAGAAGGTCAGTACTGAGGGAGTGCCACACTGTCAGAGGGTCAGTGCGACAGCGAACTGATTGATACTCTGCTCCTGTTCCTATGTGTGTCAGGGTCGCGGTTATGATTGGTCCGTAGCGATCGGGCTATAAACCGGCACCCTGGTTCCGGTTCTACTTTGCAAAGCATTGCACCGACAGTGGTGTAAGATTCTCAGTAAGGCCTCCAGCAGGGTATCTCTATCAGAGACTCAATCTTCATTCGGTAGCCCCTGCCCAACCTGGGATTTACCCCCTGCAGAGTCTGCAGCCTGCCCCTCACTGGCTCTCTGCTCCATCGCAGCCTCTCTGCCCCATCGCAGCCTCTCTGCTCCATCGCAGCCTCTCTGCCCCATCGCAGCCTCTCTGCCCCATCGCAGCCTCTCTGCCCCATCGCAGCCTCATTGCCCCATCGCAGCCTCTCTGCCCCATCGCAGCCTCTCTGCCCCATCGCAGCCTCATTGCCCCATCGCAGCCTCTCTGCCCCATCGCAGCCTCTCTGCCCCATCGCAGCCTCTCTGCCCCATCGCAGCCTCTCTGCCCCATCGCAGCCTCATTGTCCCATCGCATCCTCTCTGCTCCTCGCAGCCTCTCTGCCCCATTGCAGCCTCATTGCCCCATCGCAGCCTCTCTGCCCCATCGCAGCCTCTCTGCCCCATCGCAGCCTCTCTGCCCCATCGCAGCCTCTCTGCCCCATCGCAGCCTCATTGCCCCATCGCATCCTCTCTGCTCCTCGCAGCCTCTCTGCCCCATTGCAGCCTCATTGCCCCATCGCAGCCTCTCTGCCCCATCGCAGCCTCTCTGCCCCATCGCAGCCTCATTGCCCCATCGCAGCCTCTCTGCCCCATCGCAGCCTCTCTGCCCCATCGCAGCCTCTCTGCCCCATCGCAGCCTCATTGCCCCATCGCAGCCTCTCTGCCCCATCGCAGCCTCTCTGCCCCATCGCAGCCTCTCTGCCCCATCGCAGCCTCATTGCCCCATCGCAGCCTCATTGTCCCATCGCAGCCTCTCTGCCCCATCGCAGCCTCATTGCCCCATCGCAGCCTCTCTGCCCCATCGCAGCCTCTCTGCCCCATCGCAGCCTCATTGCCCCATCGCAGCCTCATTGCCCCATCGCAGCCTCTCTGCCCCATCGCAGCCTCTCTGCCCCATCGCAGCCTCTCTGCCCCATCGCAGCCTCTCTGCCCCATCGCAGCCTCATTGCCCCATCGCAGCCTCTCTGCCCCATCGCAGCCTCTCTGCCCCATCGCAGCCTCTCTGCCCCATCGCAGCCTCATTGCCCCATCGCAGCCTCTCTGCCCCATCGCAGCCTCTCTGCCCCATCGCAGCCTCATTGCCCCATCGCAGCCTCTCTGCCCCATCGCAGCCTCTCTGCCCCATCGCAGCCTCATTGCCCCATCGCAGCCTCTCTGCCCCATCGCAGCCTCTCTGCCCCATCGCAGCCTCATTGCCCCATCGCAGCCTCATTGTCCCATCGCAGCCTCTCTGCCCCATCGCAGCCTCATTGCCCCATCGCAGCCTCTCTGCCCCATTGCAGCCTCTCTGCTCTGCACAAGGCAGCGTGCCGACAGTCTGGCACTCTGAGCATTATTACAACCAGCGCATTGCCCAGAGGCTCCTCTTTGGAAATCTTTCTGATTGGGATCAGGATATTGCATTCGATGATCAGCCATGATAAAAATGAATGGCAGAGCAGGCTCGAGGGGCCGAATGGCCTCCTCCTGCTTCTAGTTTCTATGGAAACAAATAGCATCACAGTTAAAGTTCTGGGAAAGTCAGAAGACGTTGTGGGAGGAAGTCCGAGTGATTTTGAACGGTAAACCCGGCTTCGAGCAGAGCCAACCCAAATCCCCACTCCCAATCATCAGCCAATGCCAGGGAAGCTGAACTCTGCTCAGGACAGGATTGGCTGTGAATCAAATGGTTCTGAGACTAGCCGGATGTAAGCGCCTCTCTCGACCCTGCCTCAGGTGGGACATTATCCACTCTCACACATCTAGTGAGTGAATAATGAGGCCAACCAGACAGAGAGAGGGAGAGGGAGAGAGACAGAGGGAGGGAGGGACGGAGAGCGAGGGAGGGAGGGGGAGGGAGGAAGGGGAGAAGGGAGGGAGGGAGAGAGGGAGAGGGAGGGAGAGATGGAGGGAGGGAGATGGGGAAGAGGGCGAGGGAGAGAGGGAGGGAGAGGGAGAGAGAGGGAGGGGGAGGGAGGGAGAGGGAGGGGGAGGGAGGGAGAGGGAGGGGGAGGGGAGGGAGGGGGAGGGAGGGGGAGGGAGGGGGAGGGAGGGGGAGGGAGGGGGAGGGAGGGGGAGGGAGGGGGAGGGAGGGGGGGAGAGGGGGAAGAGAGAGAGGCAGCATAAGATTCCGACCCTCAGCTGGGGGCTGTCAGAAACATTTGGATTATGGAGTCTGGCAGCAGTCAATACTGTGCCCATTCTGTACCCTCTCAACAGAAACTGTGTGTGTTCCCTTGCAGTGAGGACCAGGTGACTGAAAGCTGTGAGATTAACCCAAGAGTGACGCACAGCTGTAGCGTCGCAATACAGAAGTTCGCCTTATTTAGGCATTGCTGTATCCGAGTGAGCAAAATGGATTCCGCAGAAAGGAGCCTGTGTGTCTACAACAAAAAAATCATTCACATGGGTGAGATATCAGTGGTCAGAATACCAGACAAAACCGACATGTACCAAGAACAAAGAACAAAGAAAATTACAGCACAGGAACAGGCCCTTCGGCCCTCCAAGCCTGTACCGACCCTGCTGCCCGACTGAACTAAAACCCCCTACCCTTCCGGGGACCATATCCCTCTATTCCCAACCTATACATGTATTTGTCAAGACACCCCTTAAAACTCACTATCGTATCCGCTTCCACTACCTCCCCCGGCAACGAGTTCCAGGCACCCACCACCCTCTGTGTAAAAAACTTGCCTCGTACATCTCCTTTAAACCTTGCCGCTCGCACCTTAAACCTGTGCCCCCTAGTAATTGACTCTTCCACCCTGGGAAAAAGCTTTTGACTATCCACTCTGTCCATGCCCCTCATAATCTTGTAGACTTCTATCAGGTCACCCCTCAACCTCCGTCATAGAAGACAGAGAGTAGCAGTGGAAGGGTGCGTTTCTGAATGGAAGGCTGTGACAAGTGGCGTTCCTCAGGGATCAGTGCTGGGAGCTTTGCTGTTTGTGATGCATATAAATGATTTGGAGGAAAATGTAACTGGTTTGATTAGTACATTTGCGGACGACACAAAGGTTGGTGGATTTGCGGATAGCGATGAGGACCATCAGAGGATACAGCAGGTTATAGATCAGTTGGAGACTTGGGCAGAGAGAACAAATTCCAGTGAGAACAAACCAAGTTTCTCCAATCTCTCCTCATAGCTAATGCCCTCCATACCAGGCAACATCCTGGTAAATCTTTTCTGTACCCTCTCCAAAGCCTCCACATCCTTCTGGTAGTGTGGCGACCAGAATTGAACACGATATTCCAAGTGTGGCCTAACTAAGGTTCGATAAAGCTGCAACATGACTTGCCAATTTTTAAACTCAATGCCCCCACCTGCGTTGCCACTTTCAGTGACCTGTGTACCTGTACACCCAGATCCCTCTGCTTATCAATACTCTTAAGGGTTCTGCCATTTATTGTATATTTCCTATCTGTATTAGACCTTCCAAAATGCATTACCTCACATTTGTCCAGATTAAACTTGATCTGCCATCTCTCTGCCCAAGTCTCCAACTGATCTATATCCTGCTGTATCCTCTGATGGTCCGCATCGCTATCCGCAAATCCACCAACCTTTGTGTCGTCTGCAAACTTACTAATCAAGCCAGTTACATTGTCCTCCAAATCATTTATATATATTACAAACAGCAAAGGTCCCAGCACTGATCCCTGAGGAACACCACTTGTCTCAGCCCTCCATTCAGAAACACACCCTTCCACTGCTACCCTCTGTCTTCTTTGACCGAGCCAGTTTTGTATCCACCTTGCCAGCTCACCTCTGATCCCATGCGACTTCACCTTCTGCACCAGTCTGCCATGAGGGACCTTGTCAAAGGCCTTACTGAAGTCCATGTAGACAACATCCACTGCCCTACCCTCATCAATCATCTTCGTCACTTCCTCGAAAAACTCGATCAAGTTAGTGAGACACGACCTCCCCTTCACAAAACTATGTTGCCTCTCGCTAATATGTCCGCTTATTTCCAAGTGTGAGTAAATCCTGTCTCGAAGAATCCTCTCCAATAACTTCCCTACCACTGATGTAAGGCTCACCGGCCTGTAATTACCTGGATTATTCTTGCTACCCTTCTTAAACAAAGGAACAACATTGGCTATTCTCCAATCCTCTGGGACCTCCTCTGTAGCCAGTGAGGATACAAAGATTTCTCTCAAAGCCCCAGCAATTTCCTCCCTTGCCTCTCTCAGTATTCTGGGGTATATCCCATCAGGCCCTGGGGACTTGTCTATCTTAATGTTTCTCAAGAACCCCAATACCTCCTCCTTTTTCATCTCAACATGACTCAAACTATCTACACACCCTTTCCGAGATTCATCAATCACCAAGTCCTTCTCTTTGGTGAATACTGATGCAAAGTAGTCATTTAATACCTCGCCCATGTCCTCTGGCTCCACGCATAGATTCCCTCCCCTGTCCTGGAGTGGGCCAACCCTCTCCCTGGCTACCCTCTTGCTCTTTATATATGTATAAAAAGCCTAGGGATTTTCCTTAATCCTGCTGGCCAATGACTTTTCATGACCCTCTTTTAGCCCTCCTTACTCCTTGCTTAAGTTTCGTGCGTTCCCAGACTCCTAGCTTTGACAAATGCTTCCATTTTCTCTTTGACTAGGCTCACAATATCTCTCATTATTCAACGTTCCCAAAATTTGCCATACTTATCCTTCATCCTTACAGGAATGTGCCGGTTCTGAATTCCTATCAACTTACACTTGAAAGCCTCCCACATGCCAGATGTTGATTTGCCCTCAAACATCTGCCCTCAATCTACATTCCTCAGTTCCTGCCTAATATTGTTGTAATTAGCCTTCCCCCAATTTAGCACCTTCACTTGAGGACTACACTTATCTTTATCCATCAGTACCTTAAAGCTTACTGAGTTGTGGTCCCTGTTCCCGAACTGCTCCCCTACTGAATCATCGACCACCTGGCCGGGCTGATTCCCCAATACCAGGCCCAGTACGGACCCTTTGCTAGTTGGACTATCTACACACTGTTTCAGGAAGCCCTCCTGGATGCTCCTTACAAACTCTGCCCCATCCACGCCCCTAGCACTAAGTGAGTCCCAGTCAATATCGGGGAAGTTAAAATCTCCCACCACAACAACGCTGTTACTTTTACACTTTGCCAAAATCTGCCTACATATCTGTTCCCCTATCTCCCCCTGGCTATTGGGCAGCTTACAGTAAACCCCCAAAATTGTGACTACACCCTTCCTATTCCTGAGCTCTACCCATACTGCCTCACTGTATGAGCCCTCCGAGGTGTCCTCCTGCAGTACAGCTGTGATATTCTTCTTAATGTGGAGATGCCGGCGTTGGACTGGGGTAAACACAGTAAGACGTTTAACAACACCAGGTTAAAGTCCAACAGGTTTATTTGGTAGCAAAAGCCACACAAGCTTTCGGAGCTCTTAGCCCCTTCTTCAGGTGAGTGGGAATTCTGTTCACAAACAGAGCTTATAAAGACACAGACTCAATTTACATGAATAATGGTTGGAATGCGAATACTTACAACTAAGTATTCGCATTCCAACCATTATTCATGTAAATTGAGTCTGTGTCTTTATAAGCTCTGTTTGTGAACAGAATTCCCACTCACCTGAAGAAGGGGCTAAGAGCTCCGAAAGCTTGTGTGGCTTTTGCTACCAAATAAACCTGTTGGACTTTAACCTGGTGTTGTTAAACTTCTTACTATATTCTTCTTCACCAGTAGTGCAACTCCTCCTCCCCTTTT